>NC_134091.1:3706291-3857623 GCF_000715075.1 Nicotiana tabacum
TATCTGATTTTTAAGACCTCTATATATAATCCCCACCCTTTAATCAATTAAAATCAATCCCTTTCTCTACCAAACCCATTATCTTCCCACTCATCCCCATTACATTAAATAAATATATCACACCACCCCATTATATTTTGTCCCCCATGCCTAACATAAAATAATGCAAGATTCCCCCCACTAAATTTTGTCTTGTCCCCCCTTTATATTAAATAACCATATCACAACCCACCCCATTTCATTTTGTCCCCCATGCTTCATATAAACAATTACAAAAATGTACAATTCCTAAACTACCCCTCCGACCCTATTACAAATTACTATTTTACCCCCAAAAGTACTATAAATTACCAAACTACCCATCAGCTATAACACATCAATTAATCAAACTTAACTAAAATATAGGCAATATGATTAATTTCTAACAATGTTCAAACAACAAATTTCATGAACATGATTTCTTCAACATTTCAATAACAAATCACATGAACATGATTTCATCCACAAATCATATGAACACAAATTGAACAACCAAGAACAACTAAAATTTGATTGAACAATATTTTTAGCAACAACAAACCTATTTTCGGATTTAAACAACAACAACAATCAAACAAGTATATTTAGATTTCTAAATTCAATCATATTGAACTTAAAATCCACTCTAACAACATTACAACAAACAATTTTTATATTAAACTTTAAACAAGATTATGAGACCAATTCAAGAAATAATCACAAATGGTAAACAAGAAATCAAACTATAAACATTTCAGATTCAAAAATCAAACAAACATAATATGAACATGAATTAAATCTAAAAATAAAAACGACGGATTCAAATGACTAAAACCAACATACTTCCCTTATTACAACTAAATTCTTTTAGGCAAATGACAAAACAAAAACTAAGAAGAAACAATTATGAATTTAAACTTGAACTTAACAATATTAACAATTTCCGGAAAATACATCAAATACATGAAACAAATTGAAGAAACAATTAATTAAATTTCAATTTGAATCTAACAAATATTAAACTAACAAATATTCACTTAAACAACAACAAATATTCACTTAAACAACAATACGAACACGAAATAAACATGAAAAACAATTAATTAATCTTTCATTTGGAATCTGAAAAATTAATTTAACAAACAACACATGAACATGAACTAAAAATTAATTCAAACGATAAACAAAACAAACATTTGCCGATTTTAGATTCGAAAATATAAAAACCAAATACGGACAAAATAAAACGCAAAAACTACTAACCGGAAATGAACAACGACGAATTGGACTATTTCGACAAACCTCGAATGGGCATAAGTCTGTTCGGACTCAACGACGAACTCACCTTCCTTGTAAACTTGACGAACTCAAAACTACGCTCGACGACCTCGACTAGAACTCGACCAAACGACGGCAGAAGTGATGAACGGAAGCAGTTAATTTGTTTGCGAGAAAACTGAATGCAGAAGAAGCAACGATGGAGACTGGCCATGGTTGTTCGATGAGGCAGCAGCTGGACGGCGAGGTTGACACAGAAGTAGCAGCAGCCGGAAGTGAAGAAGAAGGTGGAACGGGAAGCAGCACCGCGACAGCAGCTCGGAGGAAGGAGGAGAAGTAGCGGCGACGTGTTTGGTTACGTCAAGAAGCTGGCGCGGGCAGCAGCAGACGAGGCATCTAGGGTCATCCATGGTCGGAGAAGGAAAAGCTTGAACAACTGGTCTTTTGGACGTGCGGTTGAGGGCTACCATGGACGTCGAGCTCAAACTCGAGCTTGACGTCGAACGACGAAGATGAAGTCGCGATGGATGGTGAAGCAGAAGGAGCAACAGTGGCGACGAGCTGTTCGTTAGCTTTTGTTTGGATCACCAACGCAGCTGGGTGGTTGAAGAAGACGATGCAAGGGCAGCCATGGTCGATCAAGCTTTGAGCTTGACAAAAGAGATGAAGCTATGGTAGCGACGGTATTATGGTGGGTCGTTGGAGATCGAGGGACTTGTGTCGTTTGGTCGAGGAAGAAGAAAGCGAAAGCAGTTGGTTGAGGGCAGCCATTGATGGAGTTTGGAGCCTTTGGGAAGATGAAGAATAGAAGAAGAAGGAAGATAGGGGGGCGGGTCTTTTTCTTATTTTTTAGGGTTTTTTCTTCTTTTTTCTTTTGTTTTGTGTTGTAAAAGGTAAGACAAAGGGGTTTGGGTCTTTTGGGTTATGGACTGGGTCGACCCAGTTCGAATTGGACTGGGTCGTAGGGAAGATTGGGCCATTTGGGCCTGTGGCTTGAAATTGAAGAAGAGGCCTAATTCCGACTTTCTTTATATTTTCGCTTTCTTTTCTTCTTTTATTTTTCTAAAACTAAATTATAAAAATACTTAAACTATTATTGAGAACTAAATTAAGTTATAAAAGTGCAAATTAACTCCCAATAACAATTAACGCACAATTAAGTATTAATTAAGCATAAAATTGTATATTTGGACATTAAATGCTAAAAATGCAAACGATGCCTATTTTTGTAAATTTTTTTTAAATTTTTGTAAAACATATCTAATTATTAACAATTGTGGAATTAAATCCTATATGCAAAATGCGACATATTTTTGTATTTTATTAATTTAGCAAATAAACACGCACAGACAAATACAAATAATTATTCAAAATATCACAAAATTGCACACCAAAGAAAAAATCATTTTATTTATTAATTTTTTTTATTTTTGGGAGTAATTCTCATATAGGGCAAAAATCACGTGCTTATAGTAAAGAAGGAAAATGTTGCAAGTTTCATCCGAGTAAATATTATTTACCGCTTTGGCATTCCTCGTTATATAATAACGGATAATGGAAAGCCATTCGATAATAGGCTGATGAACAAGATTTGTGATCTCTTTGGCTTCAAGCAACGTAACTCTTCAATGTACAATGCTGCCGCCAATGGTCTAGCTGAGGCATTCAACAAGACACTATGCACCTTGTTAAAGAAAGTCATCTCCAAATCCAAATGAGATTGGAATTACCGTATGGAATAAGCTCTATGGGCATATATGACGACTCACCGTAAGCCAATACAGGCGACTCCTTATTCACTCATTTATGGAGTTGAAGTTGTCTTGTCACTTGAGCATCAAATACCTTCGTTACAACTAGCTATTCAAGAGGGGATCACTGATGAAGAAAATGCTCGACTTCGATTAAGGCTGTATTGTGGTCCGGGCCCGGGCCAAACGGGCCTGGGCTTCAGGCGGGCCGGGATGAGGCGGTCCCGGGCCAAACGGTCCCAATGTGTGGAACCGGTCCACGGTGGTCCTAAGCCCACATGGTCCTGGGCTAAATGGGTCGGGCCCGCGGGCCTAACGGGCTTTTTTGTTTCGGGCTATCTTTTTATTTTTTTTATCTAAGGCACTTTCTTGTAAACTATATATGTATATACTAGTATAAATTGCTTATATATAGCTATATAAATATATATAGTATATATAGTATGTATAGTATGTATATATAAGGGTGTATTATGTGTATATATAATTATATATTGCCTTATGTAATATATATTGCCTTATATATATATATATATATATATATATATATATATATATATATATATATAGGCTATTTTTTTTATCTAAGGCACTTTCTTGTAAACTATATATGTATATACTAGTATAAATTGCTTATATATAGCTATATAAATATATATAGTATATATTAGATATATATGTAGTTTATATGTATTAGATATATATATATAGTTTATATGTATTAGATATATAATATATATACTATATCAAATTTAAACACAAAATAAATTGCAAAGAAATATTCAAGGGAATGTCTTATATATTTTACTATTACGACATTAACAAAGAATGACAATATCTTTCTTAGTCTTCCTCCCCCCAATGGAATGAGCACAACAAGATACTAATACCACCATTAAAAGGAAAAAAAACTAAGGAAGATGTGCCAAAACACAAGTTACATGTTAGTCTATGTATTATCTCTAACAAATCTCATAAATCCTTCAAGGTCCGGAGGAATTTCCATTGATGGTGGTGGAAAAGAAACTTGTTCATCACCACTTTCGGGCGAAGCAGCATCCTGCGCAAGTTCCGCTAGCATTTCTTCATAAGTTTCATCTATCTCCGGTTGTGATTCTACAAGTCCAAAATATCTTCTTTTCGAACGGATCCAATCTCTGAAGAGTACTAATTTTTCCAAGCTCTCCCTCATAGACGCTCTATGATCACCAATTTGAAGTCTCGCTTGACTGAATGCGCTCTTCGATGCCACTGTTTAAGCTTGAACACTTAAAATATCTCGAGCCATCCTTAAAAGAACCGGATAGTATTTTTGTTTGTCCTTCCACCATTCCAAAACATCGAAGGAGCCGTCAGGATTCTTTAATTCAAGTCTCTGCGACAAATAAACTTGAAGCTCATTTAGTTGTGAACTATCACCAAAATTATCACCTTGAGAACCCCTGAACTCCGTCCAAGAACTACAAGTGCTGCAATATAAACTAAAAAGTTAGAAATAGTAGGATAATATTGGCCAGATAATTCATTTGTAGCAATATGAAATTGTTCTAAAAAGTCTACAAGCATTTTAACATTACTCCAATCTTGATTTGTAAGGTGCTCATCATCATCATCATCACCATCACCTACACGAACATTATACGTTGCGCTTATTGGGTTTCTATATTCATATGCAACAACTAAACTTTCATACATGTAATTCCATTTAGTCGGACAAGGTTTAGGAACCTTTCTTTCTCTAAGGCCAAATTCATCACATTTTTTAAAATAGTCTCTAAGTCTACTTCTACGGTTTGAATAAAAAAGCCAATTAAGATTCATTTTAACCTTTTCAATTTCTACATTTAAAACTTTCATACCAGCACTGACGATTAAATGGTAAATATGACAAATACATCTAACATGAAAATATTACTAAATGCAGGATTTAGTGTAGTTGTAAGCAAGCCTATAGCATTAGTGTTACTAGAAGCATTATCCATTGAAACCGACATAATTTTATCTCTAATGCAAAAATATCTACAAATATCTGCAACTGTTTTAGCAATAAACTTACCTGTGTGGCGTGAATTAATTATTCTCTAAGCAATAATGCGCTTTTGCATTATCTACTCCTCATCTATCCAATGACTTGTAACAGTTAGATAATCACAGTCATTACCACTTCTACCAATATCAGTAGTAATAGCAATGCGACAATCTGTATGAGTAAATAAATAGCGCAAATATTGTTCATATTCATGTTTATATTTATAAATATCACTCTTTACGGTTGCGCGAGGCCATCCTTTATAAGTAGGATTAAAAACTCTTCTAATATAATGCACAAAATGAGGGTTAGAAGGAAAACTATAGGGTAAGCACATAACAGTAACCATTTTTGCCAATTCTTCATGATCTTTATTTGGATCATAATATAAAATACCACCGATAACAGTGTTAATTTCCGGTTGAACTAGATTTGAACCTGTACTAGGGTTAACCGTACAATCTACACTTGTCCCCTCTTGCGCAACTTTCATTTGTAAAAATCTAGCTTTATCTCTTGGTTGTTTCAATATGTGTCTAGTCAAACTACCCATACCGCTACGGTCTCCAGTAAATTTATGAACTAGTTGAGACCCACAAGTTTTACACTTAGCCTTATTTTGTTCTCTTAGTTGAGTAAAAAAATGCCAAACAAGAGATGTTTCGGGCCGTTTAGAAGGTTGTCTATTAAAAGCATGGGTTACTACAGGAGGGTCAGGCGGGGCATCAGTTGGGTTATTAACAGGACTAGTAGGTGTATCATCTAAATCTGGTTGCATTTCATCTAAATCATCATTTTCCTCATCATTTTCAAAGATAGTTTCATTAGGATAAAGAGCATTCATAACTTCTTCATTTAATTGTTGACCTGGTGCAACATCATGGCAAAATTGACTATCGGAAAATTGAAAATAAGGGTTATCATTATCAAGAATAATAGGTGGAGGAGGACGGGTAACAGGTCTGGGTCGGGGAGTCGGGGGAAGAGTAGTAGCTTGGCTACTAGATTCACCAATTTTAGATTTTCCCTTACCCTTACCACCAAAAATATTTTTCAAAGAAAATGTCATATTAATTATAATTATACTAAATAAAACTAACAAAACTATAATATTAAAACTTAAAAGTTGGAACGAGTTTACCGAATTGACGAACAACTTCTTGAAAATTGAATATCGTTGAAGACTTGAATACTTCAATTCACCAACTTCACAAATTTTCACGAAATTGCAATAATAAAGTAAGCAATTATAGAAGAAAATTAGAGAGAGATTGATGAATTTGTGAGTAAAAATGAAAGAATGTGTGTGTGGGGGGGGGGGGGTATTTATAGTTGAGAATTGAGAAAAATTATAATTATAAAAAGTTTGGGGGCCAAATGGCTATTTTTTAAAGTTCATAATGGACCAATTTTGAAGCCCAATGGTCAGATTTTAAAATCTAGCCGTTGGGCATTTTAAAAAAAAATAAAAAAATAGTCGTTGGGGCCCGTTTGGCCCGTTGGGCTCGGTTGAACCGGCCCAGGCCCGCATGTCGGTCCCGGGCTTAACGGTCCCGGGCTCACGGGCTTTTGCACCACTTAAGCCCATGCCCACTTGAACCGGCCCATTATGCCCGTTTGGACCGCGGTCCTGGGCCGGTCCCGGGCCCTGACCGGCCCGCCCACAGTACAGCCTTAACTTCGATTAGCAGAGTTAGAGGCTCTTGATTATAAGAGGTTGGAAGATCAACAAAGTCTTGGCTATTATCAAGTTCGATTATCTCGCGCCTTCAATAAAAGAGTTCGCCCGAGATCCTTTAAAGTAGGAGATCAAGTCTTTGTCGTACGAAGCCCCATAATTATTTCCCATAAACCTGTAGGGAAGTTCACTTCAAAATGGGATGGGCCATATGTCATACAAAAAGCTTACTCAAGTGGGGCTTACAAGCTGGTTGATGCAGATGGCATGAGAATCGGCCCTATAAATGGCAAGTTTTTAAAGAAGTATTATCCTTGAAGTTGCCACGCTTTTTGACGCACGAGCCTAAACTGAATGTTTCTAAACTCCTGGCCTGCATGAGTATAAACTGTGTACGGCCCTTACAAAGAAAAAAAAGAAAGTGGAGTCCGCTAGGTTGAAAACTTCGAAAGAGGCGGCCTAGGCAAAAGTTAGGACATAAAAAAAAGTCCGCTAGGTTGAAAGTCTCGAAAGAGGTGGACTAGAACTACGGTATGACTTGATCCTCTTCACCGAGGTACGTAGGCAGCTTAGAGTTTCATTATAAGTTCAGTCACATAAGTTCAAAAGATACGTATTGCCCCAATTGTTGTCCGAGTGAAGTATGGAGGAATGTAAAATCAAGCTGAAACGCCATCCTCCTGTTGAACTTTGATCTCATTTGATTTAGAAGGGGCAAGCTTCCATGGTAAATTGATGTATTCAATGGAATGATTATAGTCTTTTAGGAGACTACCAAGTATCTGCAATGAATCCTGGTGATTCGTTATGCCTTCAAGTTCGCCAAACCTTCAAATTTTTGGTCTTCAAGTTGAAGTCTGCAAATCCGCCAGTATTTAAGTTGAAGTATTCAAGCCCTCCAAGTCCATCGGCCTTCAAGTTGAAGTCCTTAAGTTCACCAGAATTCAAGTTGAGTTGTTTGAGCCCTCGAAGTCTCCAAGTTGAAATCTTCAAGTCCGTTGGTCTTCAAGTTGAAGTCTTCACGTTCGCCACCCTTCAAGTTGAGATATCTAAGCCCTCCAGGTCTCCAAGTTGAAGTCTTCAAGTTTAGGTCCTCAAACTCGTCAATCTTCAAGTGGAAGTATTTGAGCCCTCAAATTTTTCAGATTGAAACATCAAAGTCCACCGAATCTTCAAGTTTGTCGGTCTTCAAGTTTAAGTTTGCAAAGTCCGAAGTCTTCGAGTTGAAGCTTTATAACTTTTCAATATTAAGGTGGACATATAAGTCCCTTTGCAGCTTAAGTTGGCCTCTTCGTGGGTTTGTCCTTAAAAGGAACTATAATTTTCCAATCTTAAGGTGGACATTTAAGTACCTTTGCACCTTAAGTTGGACTCTCCGTGGGGTTTGTCCTTAAAAGGAACTATAAATCTCCAATCTTAAGGTGGGCATTTAAGTCCCTTTGTACCTTAAGATGGCCTCTTTATGGATTTTCCCGTCTATATAGCGATGTGGATTTGGCCATCTATATGGTGATGGGGATTTGTCCATCTATATGTTGATATGGATTTATCCGTCTATATGTCGATGTGGATTTGTCCATCTATATGTAGGTATGGATTCATCTGTATATATGTTGATGTGGATTTGTCCATCTATATATTGAGGTGGATGTGTCCGTCTTTATGATGATGTGGATTTGTCCGTCTATATGTTGATGTCGATATGTCCATCTATATGTTGATGCGAGTTTGTTCATCTTTATAGTGATATGGATTTGTCCATCTATATGTTGATGTGAATGTGTCCATCTATATGTTGATGCGGATTTGGTCGTCTATGAGTTGATGTGGATTTGTCCATCTATATGGTGATGAAGATTTGTCCGTCTATATGTTCGTATGGATTTATCCGTCTATATGCAGATGTGGATTTGTCCGTCTATATGGTGATAAGGATTTGCGCGTCTATAAGTTGTTATGTATTTATCCATCTATAAGTTGTTGCAAATTGATCTATCTATGAGTTGTTGCAAGATCCGCCCGTCTATAAATTATTGTGAATTTAACCGTCTATAAGTTGTTGCGGATTTATTATTCGATGGGACGTCATGGAGTTGCTCGTCGACTTAACACTTGACGACTCTTCTTATTTGACCTAGCAAAAAAATGACAAAAGAAAAAAAACACAAGAAAAGAAAAAAAAATTACCTTCGCGTCAATGCTTCCAAGTCATCAAAAGTAGACTCAAAGTGGTTTGCAACGCTAAAAGTGATTTGCAAACGCTAAAAGTGATGCTAATAGAATAAAGAGTATACTGGATTTATAGATATCAAAATATGATTGTTGAAGTGAAGTGCCGATGTGGGATCAGTTTCTGCTACGAAGTGTTTTCCGTATGGGATTCGTCTAATTGCGGTAGCAACAATGAATCCAAGATGGACTCGAACTGTTGTAAGAATTGCAAGTAATATAAAATTTTGTCTAATCATGACAATGAGGAAAGACTTCCTTTCCCAAAAGGAGTTTTATAGCCCATTTGGCCAAGTTGCAAAAATCAGCTTATTTTGAGAAGTATTTTTTTTTTCAAAAGTGCTTTTGGTGAGAAGCAGTTTATGTTTGGCTAATTAGTTTGAAAAGCACTTCTGAGCAGCAATTAGTGTTTGGCCAAGTTTTAAAAAACTGCTTCTAAGTGTATTTTTTTCAAAAGTGTTTCTCAAAAAAGTGCTTTTGGAGATAAACTACTTTTTTCTGCTTCTCCAAAACTGTTTTTGCTTCTCCTCAAAAGCACTTTTTTTCCTTCCACAAACTTGGCCAAACACCTCAAATTAAGGCCAAAAGTGTTTTTGGCAAAAAAAGCACTTTTGGCCAAAAATAAACTTGGCCAAACAGGCTATTAGATGTCAGGCGGCAATATGATTTCACATTGAAATAACTTTCAATAAGTTTTGTCTTATCCCTATTTAATGTAAATGGCCATTATTTGAACAATCGTCAACTTGGCATTGATGTACAACCAATATTACACTAACACAGGGGACAACAAGTTTGCAATGTGATTTATTAGAAAACATATAGCATTGACAGTGTAGTACTAACTACTAAGAGCCCGTTTGGTCAAGCTGTCAAGAACTACTTATTTTGAAAAATATTTTTATTCAAAAGTATTTTATGAAAAAGTAATTTTGCAAAATAATTAGTTGTGTTTGGCCAATTCGTTTGAGTAGTGATTTTTGCATGCTCATCTTGTTTAGCCAATCTTTTAAAAAAATACTTTTAAGTATCAAATTACGAAAAAAGACATTATTTGTGATTAGTATTATTTCAAAAAGAAAAATAAATTTAAACATTTATTAGAAAAGAATTCAATTAAAATATAAAACGTAAAATAAAAATACTAATTAAAAATTCTAATTAATTTAAAATATAGTTATTCCAAAGCATTAATATTGAGTTTTTGGTATTACTTATTATTTACATGATAATTTAAATATGTTAAAATACATTGTTCAATATAAATTTAAAATCTACTCTTAAGAATAGGAGAAAGAAAATAAAAATTTGATTAAAATAAAAAAGAGAATAAATGTATAGTAGAAAAAAAGGAAAAGGAAAAGAAAAAGAAAATTTTAAATTAATGAGGGAAAATTTGAATAATATAAATTTATTGTAAGGTTATTTTTGTTTTGAATAAATTAACTTTCTGTTTTTGCTTTTTGGAAGAAGCTAGAATTTGTAACATCTCACCAGAAGCAGAAAAACTGCTTCTACTGCAGCTAAGAAGTACTTTTTTATTTTGGCCAAACAACTTAAACTTTTCAAAAAGTACTTTTGACATTCTAGAAGCTTGGCCAAACATGCTCTAAGTCTACTTACACCACACTTTACCATGGGAATTATAGAAACATCATAAGAACAAAAAATATGTTAATATGAGCATACAGAGTTACACATGATGATCATGTATGTACGATCCCATTTGATAGACCGTCAGTACTTCATTAACTTTTTTTGGTTTTGACAAGTCTACACCTTAACAAGTCTTGAAGTAGGGGGCATTTGTAGGTATGTAAAATTTGTTGAATTTAAATTCAATAAATAATTTGGACTATATATTAAATATACACGTCCAAATAAATATTATGGGCTAATATAATTGAATTAATTATATAAGTCCAATATATATGGATTAAATTAATAAATCTAAATCCATTAGGCTAGCCCACTTAATCGGGCTAAAGTGGTGAGCCCAATTCATTAGGCCCAAGATTTCATCTTCCTAGAGGCCCAAATGGATGCCCACGTGTCAAGTGACGTGGCATGCCAAGTCAAGCGAAAGAGCTAATAGGATCGTGACACATGTCAAAATGACAAAGCATGCCAAGTCACATTAAAAGGCCAATGAAATCGTGCCACGTGTGCAAGTGACATGTTCTGGCCAATCAAATACCGTCATGTCACACTTTAATTTGATTGGTCGGAAAGAGTTTGTTCTTATCATAACTTTTCTCTTCCACAACTATAAATAGGGGTCTTCATAACCCATAAAAGAGACCAAAAGTTATAACAAGAAGCAAGAGAGAGCTCGTGGATCAAACACCGCAAATTTCTCTACAAGTTTCAGACTTCAAGCAACCAAGTTTAAGTTCAAGAACGAAGAACAAATCAAGTATTCAAGATCAAGAACGAAGTTAAAATCAAATACAAGGCGTTCAAGATCAAGACTACTTGTTCGTGATACAATTCGTGGCAACAATCAAAGTGTTCGCGACAGTTAAATCAAATTCAAATTCAAGATCAAGCTCAAAAGCTCTTTAATTTATACTGTTCAAAAGAAGAATCAGAGGATCCATAGAGATTGTAACACTCAAATTATTTGAAATCAAATACTACGATTGTTGCGATATTTTTCGGTCTTGATTTTATTTTCTCGACGCAAATTTATTGTCTACAATACGTAATTTGCACACAAAAAAATCAACTTTGATTACAGCTTAAACAATGACTCCAATATCAGATATTTTCTCGAACTCACAACCTCGTGGTTGGAAGTGGAGGTTGCTTACCATCGGAGCAACCCCTCTTGTCTATTTGGAAACAGCCTCTCTATCTCAGGGTAGATGTAAGGTCTACATACACACTATCCTCCCCAAACCCCACTAAGTGGGATTATACTTGGTTGTTGTTGTTGTTGTTCCTCCTAAAATAATTATAAAAATAAAAATAAAAACTAAGTTGGCCTAACAAATAGTAGAATGGATAAATGTAAACGTAATACGTCTAAATCTAATCCAAGAGATGATTACCAGCCCATTCGCAAAGTAAAATTCATAAGTTCAAATTGGTTGGAATGTATGGCACATTAAAGGGTAAAGACTTCCTACCATGAGTTCATTGGAGGTCTTCTGATTCCTAACCACATGAGCAGCTTCTTCCATATTGTTGCAGACACCTCACATATGAAAAACGAATGTGATATGCACTCATCATCTTGATCACACAGAGGACATATTTGTTTGTAGTCACCCCCACCTTGAACAACCTATCTCTAGTATAGAGCCTCTCATGTGCAGCCATTCTTAGAGTAAAGATCCATCTAGGTAGACCTATGTTATTACACACTAGTTTCCTCCATGTCACTTTCTGGAATTCACATATTAGTTTTATGTAGAAATGCTTAGTAGAGAAACGCTCCATGTTCTGTTCTGCACGTCTGCCATCATGTAACATGCCTCATCAAAGTATTTAGTGGCCTTCAGTATCTTCTGAACAATCCAAGAAGCCTGCTTAGGCACATCTTCAAATATGTTCCTATTCTTCCCATAATAGCTGTGAATCCGCCTCACCCATAATTTATTTGCCTTCTTACAAAGGTTACATAATAGCTTACTCATTGCAGCTTTGTTCCAAATTATAATAACCAAAATATTAAATCCTCCCGCAATTCTAGGATATTATATCTTGTCGCATGCTAGCAAGGCCTTCTTTGATAATTCTACACCTCCAGGCAATGATTTTAATAACTTTCTTAGGTAGGACAAAAATTTGAGCCCAGAATATTTGTATTGAGAAAAATACTGACTTTATTAGTTGAGTTCTCCCTGCGTAAGGGAAGAATTTTGTAGTTCGTGACTTGATTCTGCCTAACATTTTATCAAGGAGAGGCTGACATTAGATAACTGAAACTCTCTTAGTACTTAGAGGAATCCCCAAATATCTAAATGGAAGTTCCCCCTTATTGAACCCCAAGATGTCCAGAATTTCAATTTGAACCACATTTGATACCCCCCCCCCCACACACACACACACAATAGATAGAGCTTTTGCTAAGATTTGCAACAAGTTCAGATGCCTTAGAAATTTTTTGAAACTGATCAAAAAGTAATTGGACAGAAAGAACATCCCCTCTACAGAACAAGAGTAGATCATCAACAAAACCTAGCTGGATAAGGTTCATTTTAGCACACTTTGGATGAATATTTAAGTTTGGTTGTGTCCCTAATTGTTTGAGCATCCTACTAAGATATTTCGTTATCAAGACAAACAACAAGGGAGATAGTGGATCACCTTGTCTTAATCCTTTCCTAGATTCAAAAGGTTTTGATGGTTTCCCATTAATAAGAATAGAATAAGACATTGTCTGCACACAGGTCATAATCCAACCAACAAAAATAGTTGGGAAGTTCAAGCTAATCAAAACTTGTTCTAGGAAAATCCACTCAACTGAGTCAGGCTTTTTGCATATCAATTTTAAGCATATACCTTGGCTTTCCTCCCATAACTCTTAACTAACTCATGGCTCAACAGAATGTTATCGGTTATCACCCTCCCTGGGACAAATGCTGCTTGACTTTTATCCACAAGACCATCCATAACTTTCTGAAGTCGCTTAGTAAGTATTTTTGATATTATTTTATAAAGCATTGTATAACAAGATATGGGCATGAATTCCTTAATTGAAGAAGGATTTTGTACCTTTGGTATCAAGGTGATGTTAGTGCAGTTGATAGCCTTGTACATTGTTATTGACCAAAAGAAATGCTTAATGGCATCAGATACTTCACTCCCAATGACAGGCCAGGCTCTTTTAAAAAAACATGTATTAAAGCCATCACAACCTGGAGCCTTTAAATCAACAATATCTTTCAAAGCTTGGTAGATCTCTTCATTTGTAACGGGAACCATTCAGAATTAACCAATCTTCTGTCTATCTTACTATGCACATGATTATTAGTCCAAGTGTAATACCTTCCCACAGTTTTCATTTCAGCCAAACTAGAGTTAATCAAGAAATTCTCAAAATCTTTAACTTCCCCATCCTGCACTTGGCTACCATTCACTCTATCTTCTAGCTTAATTATTGCATTAAAGTCACCCATAACTAACCAAGGATTATGAATTCCAGACTCCATTTCTTTTAAATTCTCCCACAACCCCTTCCTATCTTCAATTGTGTGAAGACCATATACAACAGTAAATTCAAATAATGTGTCTCTGACGGGTTCTTTAACCAGACAATGTATATATTGACTATTGGTGTCCATGACTGTAGTATCAGCTAATTTCGGATCCCATACTAACCGGATTCTTCATCTACTATCAGAGTTGTAATTTGCATGCCAGCACGAGGGGCGGAATTATATGGGGCATGTAAACCCATGGTCTTTTCATAAAATTAGATATTTTATGTATATATTTTCTGAAATTGGTACTAATATTAACTGTTGGCACCCATGCTCCAAGAAAATTAAATGACCATTTGGTTGAATATTGAGTTATTGTCCAAGAGGTATAGGGATCAAATCCCACTAGATACATTTTTTCTTCCTTTTTTTAGTAGTGCACCAATGTACTAGAAATTCTAGATCCGCCTCTGGCCAGCACCAACCTTGAACAACTCTATTGATAATTGTCCTAGCATTTTGTTGTTTGACCCTGTGCTCAACAATAGCTAGCACTACTATTTTTTCCTTCTTTATTATCTTTATCAGCTCCTTTTGCTTGTAAAGCTTATTCAAGCCCCGCACATTTCAAGTAGCTACTTTCATTTAAAAATGGATGGGGGTAGTAATCTTCACCATACCTCTCTGACTACATTGGCCCCTCTCCACCGTTGCTAGGGCAGCATGTATCAACTGCTGCAAAGCTGCTAGTGGAGTAAAACCATTGTCTGTCTCAACTGTTTCATCACAAAGGGCTATATTCATTAAAGACTTGCCTACGGATTTGCCCTATACTTGTGTCCGCCCCTTCTCTTCCTGCTTACCATTCCTTTCTTCAGATTCTTGATCCTCTGCTGTTGGTTTTTTGTTGTTCTTCTGTCCACCATCTTGAGGGGCTTGGACACCTACTTCTTTCCCTTCCTTATTTATCCAAACTTGCTTAGACTTTTTTAACTACCGGCTTGGCATAGTTAACTGGCTTCTGCTGGATTTGTTTTGGTTGAACTATTTGGCAAGTATGCCCTATCTGATAGCAGGTGGGACAAACTATAATTGTATTAACTTTAATTGCATACCAGGATGTTGAATATGATAATCTTACACAAAATCGTTACAGAAAACATACCTGAAGCGGAATCCATTATCTTGAAGCGGAAGCGTTAATTGAAATTGATTTCTCGCCCCTTTCCCTAGCTTTCGTTACTGCCGACTTTAGTGATGGAAGAGAGAATAAAAAATACGATAACCCTAATGGGTGAGGAGAGGACCAATTTATAGAGATTCTCACCTAATCTGGTACGTCCATCAAGTAACCAATCGGACGGATGAGATTTGATAATTAATTAAATATTAATTATGGGTCTTAGATCTATTGGGCCACACATACATAGGAAAATAATTTACGTTCTCCCACTTGGCCCAATAATCACATAATATTACTATTTAATATAGGAACATTAGTTGCGCATAAACAAATCTCTTCTATAATGTCCATCATAAATACAATAATACGATAAACTACTAAATGTGAGTTATGGAGGTTATATATAATTTGTCTACATACTCCCTTCCATATACTACAACATTAGCAACTCATTGTACCAGGTCCATAAGCTATAAAATATTATGGTCCACAATAATGTCTCATTGAGACTTATCCTGTAATATCTCAAAACAATAATGTGTACACCATTATGAGAAACAGGAAATCATTAATGTATATCAGAAACATATAAATGAGCTCAGAGTGTCAAAACATCATAAATACATCGGTCATAAATACAACCAAGACCCATTCTATGTACATGTTCTTTAAATATCTTAGGCTGTAAATCTTTAGTTAATGGATCTGCAATCATGAGATTTGTTCTAATATGCTCAAGTGACACTCTTTGTTTCTGAACTTCTTCCTTGACGGTAAAGTACTTTAATTCCATATGCTTGGCACCTTTGAAATACTTATCGTTCTTTGAGAAGAATACTACTGCAGAATTATCACAGTAAATTTTCAACGGCTTGGTAACGGTGTCGACAACTCCAAGTCCTGAAATAAAGTTTCGCAGCCATAATGCATGAATTGTGGCTTCAAAACATGCCACAAATTCTGCTTCCATCGTGGATGTAGCAATGACAGACTGTTTGGAACTCTTCCATGATATTGCTCCTTCAGCTAATTGGAACAAATAACCAAACGTGGATTTTCTAGTATCAATACATCCAGCGAAATCTGAATCCGAGTATCCAACAATTTCCAAATGCTTGGATCTCCTATACATGAGCATGTAATCCTTCGTTCCTTTCAGGTACCTCAAAACATTCTTTGCAGCTTTCCAATGATCAATTCCTGGATTACTCTGATATCTTCCCAATATTCCGACCGCAAAACTAATATCCGGTCTTGTGCAAGTCTGAGCATATATCAGACTACCAACAATAGAAGAGTAAGGAATTGATTCCATTTTTTTCGCTCTACATTATTCTTAGGGCATTGTATGAGACTAAATTTGTCTCCTTTTTGAATTGGAACAATTCCTGCTGAACAATTGTTCATGTTAAATCTCTCTAGAATTCTTTCGATATAGATTTTCTGAGACAATCTCAATAATCCTTGTGATCTATCACGAAATATTTTTATTCCTATCACATAGGATGCCTCACCCATATCTTTCATTTCAAAATTCTTAGAGAGATAATCTTTAGTCTCACGCAATATGCCTAAATCATTAGCAGCAAGTAGAATATCATCAACATATAGGACTAAAAATATAAACTTTATATAAATATCATCAACGGTATTTTCCACAAATCCAAAAGATGTTATGGTATCATTAAACTTTATATACCATTGTCGTGAAGCTTGTTTAAGTCCATATATTGACTTTTCAGTTTAAACACCATTTGACCTTTTTCTTTAGTTTCGAAACCCTCTGGTTGGTCCATATACACTTCCTCTTCGAGATCTCTATTAAGAAAGGCAGTTTTCACATCAATTTGGTGTAACTCTAAATCATAATGAGCCACCAAAGCCATAATAATTCTTAACGAGTCTTTCTTTGAGACCGGTGAAAAGGTCTCTTTATAATCAATGCCTCCTTTCTGAGTATAACCCTTGGCAACAAGTCTGGCTTTGTATCTCTCAATATTGCCATTTGAATCACGTTTAGTCTTAAATACCCATATACACCCGATTCTTCTAGAATTTTCTGGCAATTCAACAAGATCCCAGACTTTATTGTATTCCATGGATTTTAACTCTTCCTTCATGGTATCAATCCATTTGTCAGACTCATTACTTTCTATGGCTTGTGAAAATGAAACCGGATCCTTATTAAGACCAATGTCAAAATCTGACTCTTGCAAATAAACCACGTAATCATCCGAAATAGCCGATTTTCTAACTCTTTGACATTTTCTTATTGACATTTCTTGTGGTTCATTTGTGTCAGATATTTGTAAGTTAGTTTCTTCATGAAATATTTCATCCAAATGTTGCTCGGTGTTGTCAAAGTGTTCTTCAACAATTGGAATAATATTTGGTATTTGTGTGGAAGTAGGCACATTTCTGGGGAATAAAATATTGACTCTCACTTATTTAATTTCTACACTTTGCTTTTCAACACTCCCACTAACCTCACCATTCTCAATGAATCTTGCATTACCGGTTTCAACAATTCTCAAACTATGGTTTGGACAGTAAAACACATACCCTTTAGATTTTTCTAGGTAACCAATAAAGTAACCACTTACTGTTTGAGAATCTAATTTCTTTTCTTGTGGATTATAGACTCTAGCTTCTGTTGGGCAACCCCCAAACATGTAGGTGCCTTAAACTAGGTTTCCTTCCTATCCACAGTTCAAAAGGGGTCTTTGGAACTGCCTTACTAGAAACCCTATTTAATAATATACAGCGGTTTTAAGAGTATACATCCACAATGATTTGGGTAATGAGGAATTAATTATTCTGCTCCGAACCATATCCATAAGTGTTTGATTACGTCTTTCTGCAACACCATTTTGTTGAGGTGTTCCCGGCATAGTATACTGTGTACATATACCACGTTCCTCGAGGAACTTTGCAAATGGACCTGGACATTGTCCTGACTCATTATATTTTTTATAATATTCACCACCTCTATCTGACCTAATGATTTTTACCTTTTTATCTAATTGTCTTTCAACCTCATTAACAAACACCTTGAGAGCATCTGCTGCTTGAGATTTTTCTTTCAGCAAATAGATGTATCCATAACGTGAAAAATCATTGATAAAAGTGATAAAATATTTCTCTCCACCAAAAGATGGAACATCAAAGGGTCCACAAATATCGGTGTGTATAATTTCAAGAAGCTGGGTGCTTCTTGTGGCACCTTTCTTACTATGCTTGGTTTGCTTTCCCTTATTGCAATCCAAACATATAGTAAGATCAGTAAAATTTAGATTCGGAAGAATCTCATTTTTTACTAATCTTTCTAACCTTTCTTTGGATATATGACCCAAACGTCTATGCCACAAGTAAGCAGAACTTTCATCTAGTGAACTATGTTTAATTCCAACATTATGTTGAACAGTAAGAAGGGATTCAGAAAAACCAATATCGAGTTTCAATTTATATAAACCATCACTGAGAAAGCCAGAACCATAAAAAATATCATTCTTATATAAATTGAAACATCCATTTCCAAACTTTAAATCAAATCCGGAAACATCAAGTCTTGAAAGAGAAATCAAATTCCTAGAAACTGAAGGTACATAAAGAGTCTGTAATAGATCAAGGTGACGTCCAGTCTCCATGATCAAACGATAAGTCTCTATGCCTTCAATTGGAGCCTTCATACGATTTCCTATGAACAAGAAATCCTTATTTGGATTAGTAGTTTGGATCATAAGGAATCCCTGCAACGTAGTAGATACATGAGCAGTTGCATCAGAATCAAGTCGCCAATTATTATTAGGAACTTCTACTAAATTTGATTCGAAACATACAAAAGCACTAATTGTACGTTTCTTTTCGAACCAAGCTTTACGTTTCAGGCAATCTTTCTGATAGTGTCCTTCCTTATTACAGAAACGACACGTATCTGCCTTATGTTCCTTGTTAGCATCTTGTTGAGCTTTAGCAGGTGCTTTCTTCTTCTTGAACTTGTTGGCCTTCACTTTAAGTCCTTTACCAGCTCCTTGACCCATGAGGTTAATTGAATGACTCCCTTGTTTCTTAAGTCTTGACTCCTCCTGAGTAAGCATACTAGACAATTCACTAATATTCCACTTATCCTTAATAGTGTTATAGTTAATTTGAAAAGGTCCATACTCAGGAGGTAACGAGTTCAGAATAAACTGAACCAAGAAGGAGTCATCCACTTTCATCCCCAAGGTCTGAAGTCTTGCTGCAATGTTAGTCATCTCGATGATATGATTTTCCATGCTACGCGACCCATCAAACTTCATGGTCATGAGTTCAGCCATTAGTGTACCAGTGAGAGACTTATCTGTAGAACGAAAACGTTCTTCCACAAGTACTTCAGGTATTCCCTGGCACTTTCTGTTTGTGGAATAGTACTCTAAATATTGTTGGCAATATTCATTCGCATAAACATAAGGCTTAGCCTGTTAGAGTGTTCCCATGCTTTATGGAAGGACTTCTCATCCGCATTGCTCGAATCAGTAATGGCAGCGGGCTTATCATTTAGTAGAGCCAAGTCAAGATCTATTACACCTAAGTGGAACTGGACTTGTTCACGCCATTCATAGAAGTTCAATCCGTTGAACACAGTAACAGACGAAACAAGCGAATGAAAGGGAATAGCTGCAAAAATAGATAATACATGCTCACAAATCAATATGGATTCAACAAAACAGTTAAAGCATATCGCAATTCTCCTTTGGGTAAATACTACGACACACTATCATAATTTAAATGGCATTTAGTCTTTAATAGGTAATTAAATATTTTTAACCAAATATATATGCCATCTTTGGACAGACAATATATATCTGATTAAGAATATTAATTTATCTCATCATATTCACAGAATAATTGATTCACCTTTGGGTAAATCCTTAAGTTCTAGCAATAGTGAAAATTAATTTATCCACTAATTTTTATTATAGGTATTTCATTAATTTCATGGATAAACTACAATTTTATGTATGCATATTTTCATAAACAAACTAGTTTGGCCACTTTGGTGACTAACAAACTATATAACATAAGTGCACACACAAAATAGAGATCATAAGATTTTATACATGTGAATACTTTAAACAATCTAGTTTGGTCACTTTGGTGATTAACAAACTATATACACATTAATACATGCATAAAATAAACATGAATTTGATGTATGTATAAATATTAAATATTCTAGTTTGATCACTTTAGTGACTAACAAACTATATAACTTTAAAAAACATACATCAATTATTATACAATACAAGAATCAAATCACAGTCGATACATTAGGTGAGATTCACATGCAAGTATTGAAATTTATACATTCCATAAACCTTTTAGGAATAAACTTTATTTCTTTAATGTCCCTAAATATTTTAAATCAGTAACTTTACTTTATGACCTAGAATATAACATTAAATAAAATACAAACATTATGTATAAAATCAATCTAGGCCGATACGGACAGATACGGTCATCCATAAGCAGACAACAATTCAGAGTCACATTAAACCTAAATTCTAATCCATTATTTTCATTGAAAAGGATAAACTAAGAAACAAGCACTTTAATACATCTCATTAGTCAAAACAATCTAATCTAATTGTCTGATGCGAAAGATTGAGTTGACTATCAATTAAAAAATTTACTATAGTATTTCTGAGGGCTTTGAGCAAGTCATCCTAATTCTGTGCTTTATGCGTAATAATACTTATGAAGATTATCATTTCTAAGAAATCCAAGCTTGTGATACCACATGTAGGCATAAACTTTAATTGCATACCGGGATCTTGAACATGATAATCTTACACAAAATCGTTACAGAAAACATACCTGAAGCGGAATTCATTATCTTGAAGCGGAAGCATTAATTGAAATTGATTTCTCGTCCCTTGCCCTAGCTTTCGTTACCGCCGACTTTAGTGATGGAAGAGAGAATAAAAAATACGATAACCTTAATGGGTGGGGAGAGGACCATTATAGAGGTTCTCACTTAATCTGGTACGTCCATCAAGTAACCAATCGGACGGATGAGATTTGATAATTAATTAAATATTAATTATGGGCCTTAGACCTATTGGGCCACACATACATAGGAAAATAATTTACATTCCAATCATAGCTAACTTCATGCTCAAATACTTCACCATTTGGATCAATCACCATGCCCGTCTCAGGCATGATAAACGTCTCTACTGCCCCTATTGTTGGTGATTCTCCTACAACATACAAGATCATTTAAGCCTTCCACTTCTCAGTCTCCTTATCCACTTCCGCCTTTTCTAATTGCACCATTTTAATGCCATCTTTAATAATAGGCGCAACAAAATGTAGGTTAATACCTTTTGAAGCCAATTTGTTGCCGACAAACAAATTCGCCCATCTGCAGGTAAACAATCTCTCGTTATTTGACTCATACTTTTAAACCCAAGACTTTCCTTTTCACGGATATATGTTAGTCCTGTCAAGAATTTGCTTTGGCTGTTAGTTATCGTGCAATTTCTTTAGTATTAAATATGTAAAGTGAATTTGTCACCCTTATTTTGATTTATTGAATGATTGCATTCATATTCATTTTACCAATGATAGTTAGCATCATTTGGCTTCAAATAATATTAGGCAAACTACAGAGGTGTGAAGGACCTTGCATTTGAGATGGTCCCTTCGCATTTGCGAGCTATGCATTTACGAAGCTCAGGTCGAAAATGTGACATTTATAGAGGTGTAAAAGAGACTTAGATGAGATTTTTCATTCATTCTTCAAATTTTCAAAACCTAAAACACAAGAGGCGATTTTCCAAAGACCATTTCTTCCCCAAATCATAGGTAAGTTATTCTAAACTAGTTTTTTTCAATCTTACACTTCATTTTACAAGATTTCAACCTAGAATCTAAGGTTTTTATGGTGGAATTGGGAATTTTTGGGTAGAAACTAGGGATTTCGAAATTTGGGGATTTAGACCTCAAATTAAGGTCGGATTCCAAAACTAATTATATACCCAGGCTCGGGGGTGAATGGATAATTGGGTTTTGGTTCGAATTTCGGGTTTGGACCAAGCGGGCCTGGGTGTTGACTTTCGTTGACTTTTTCCAAAATGGCTAAATGGAATTCCTTGCAATCGTGGGTAGTTTTTAAGGCTTAAATTGAATTGTTTGGTTGGTAATTTGCTAGATTCTACTGGTCCGGAAGATTGTGTGAAGGGAAAAGCGGTGATTGAGCTTTCAGTTTGGCCATTGGAGCAAGGTAAGTGTCGTGGTTAATCTTGGCATAAGGGATTAGATATTATTTGCCGATTTGCTACGTGTTGAGTCATAGCATATAGGTGAGGTGACGAGTACATATGTGTTGTTGAGGTGACAGATGTTGAATACAACATATAGATGAGGTGACGAGTACCTATGCATTATTGTCGAGTCATAGCATGTGAGTGAGTCTTATTCTTGTAAATGTTGTATGCTTTGGTCACATTGTTTATGATTAGACTAGCTATTCGATGTTTTGAGCTATTTATTATCATGTTTTACTGAATTTGGTATTGATTGAGTATTGACTCAAAGTTGAGGTCGGTATTGTGGAACTAAGTGTTGAAGTAAGATTTGTTCTTGATATTCCTATCTCCCCGTTGTCATTGTTCATAGTTTTGGTGAGGGAGAGTGTTAAAGCACGAAGGGTGATGTCATGGAATTTTCTGTGAGTGAGTGATAAAGCACGAAGGGTGACGCCGTGCACATTTCTATTATTCATTATGGTGAGGTTGAGTATAAAAGCACGAAGGGTGATGTCGTGCACGTTTCTATTATTTCATCTGGTGAGGTTGAGAGTAAAAGCACTAAGGGTGATGTCGTGCACTTTCCTTTACTGTGCTTATCCTTTCTATCTGTTCAAGGTATATTGATTGTTCATGTAATTCTTTGTCTTGTAATCCCCTCAGCATGCCCCCTTCCCAATACTTTTTGCCTTGTTTCTTTAGTTACTGTTATTGGTGTATATGTATTAATAAACTGCACAAGTTTGTTGGGGGTATCTTGTCCTAGCCTCGTCACTACTTCGCCAAAGTTAGATTCGATACTTACCGGTACATGTGGTCGGTTGTACTGATACTGCACTCTAAACATTCTGTGCAGATTTCGGTACTGGACCGTGTTGACCCAAGTTAAGCCGCTGACTTCAATTCCACAGGAGACCCAAGGTAGATCTGTCTGCATTCGCTGACCCTAGAGTCCCCTTCCAGTTATTTCAGTTTATTGTTTCTTTTAACTCGAAAATAGTTGTACTTTCCTTCAGCCAGTTATTTGTAGTGACTCTTAGAAATTCGTGAATTATGACACAAGATTCTAGGTATTTGTGTATAATTACTTGGGTTATTATAAAATTCTACACTTTTTTAATCTGTTATGGTCTAATTTTTGTTATTTATTGAATTGTTAAGAGCTAGCGTATTAATCTCTAATTGTTGGCTTGCGTAGCAACTGAAAGATTAGGCGTTATCACGGTTCCGACGGTGGGAAATCCGGATCATGACAAAAAATTTGAGCCCAGATCCAACTCATTTTCCATTTCTCTTCTGTTAAAATTCGACCACCATTAACTGCCATCATCACAATTCAGCTATTTAAAAATTTAAGCATTAATAAAATTAAAGAATGTGCAAAAGCTTGTGATAAGATTTAATGGTTGTAGATCGTATATATCGTTCGTGTATGGTCATTATTGAGGGTATTGAGACTCGTGTAGATCTCCTACTTCTCGATATGGTTGATTTTGATGTCATTTTGGGGATGGATTAGTTGTCACCTTACCATGCTATATTGGATTGTCCCACCAAGATAGTGACCTTAGCCTTATCGGGGTTGCCTCGATTAGAGTGGAGAGAGACTCCTAGTCATTCTACTAGCAGGGTTATTTCCTATACGAAGGCTCGGCGTATGGTCAAGATTGGTTGTCTAGCTTATTTGGCTTATGTCCGCGATTCTAGTGGCGGAAGTTCCTTCCATGGATTTTGTATCAGTTGTTCGAGAGTTTCCAGAGGTATTTCCTACACACCTTCTAGGGATGCCACTAGACAGGGATATCGACTTCTGTATTGATTTGGTTCCGGGCACTCAGCCCATTTCTATTCCACCATACTGCATGGCCCCGCTAGAGTTGAAAGAGTTGAAGGAGCAGTTGCAAGATTTGCTTGATAAGGGCGGGTGCGCCCGTGTTGTTTGTAAAGAAGAAGGATGGGTCGATGAGGATATGCATAAATTATCAGCAGTTGAACAAAGTCACTATCAAGAACAAGTATCCATTGCCGAGGATGTGATGACTTATTTGACCAGCTTCAGGGTGCAAAGGTATTTTCAAAGATCTATTTGAGGTCGGGCTACCATCAATTGAGGATTAGGGCATCCAATGTCCCTAAGACAGCTTTTTGGACTCGGTTGAGGCATTATGAGTTTTTACTGATGTCATTTGGACTAACAAATGCCCCAGCAACATTAATGGTTTTGATGAAGCGAGTGTTTAAGCCCTATATGGATTCCTTTGTTATTGTTTTTATTCATGATATCTTGATCTACTCCCGCAGTCGAGAGGAGCATGAGTAGTATCTTCGGGTCGTTCTTCAAACTCTGAGAGACATCCAGTTATATGCTAAGTTTTCAAAATGCGAGTTTTGGTTGAGTTCAGTTGCCTTCTTAGGTCACGTTGTATAAGTAGAGAGTATTCAGGTGGATCCTAAGAAGATTGAGGCAATCAAGAACTAGCCTAGACCCACATCAACTATAGAGATCCGGAGTTTCTTGGAATTGGTGGGTTATTACCGTCGGTTTATAGAGGGGTTATCATCTATAGCAACCCCATTGACTAGGTTGACCCAGAAGGTTGCCCCATTCAGATGGTCGGAAAAGTATGAGGCGAGCTTCTAGAAGCTCAACATAGCTTTGACTACGACGTTGGCATTGGTGTTACCCATAAGTTCAGGATCTTATACGGTATATTGCGATGCATCCCTAGTTGGACTTGGGGCGGTATTGATGCATGATGGCAAGGTTATCGCTTATGCTTCACGAAAGTTGAAGGTTCACAAAAAGAATTACCTTGTTCATGATCTAGACTGGCAGCCCTGAAAATTTGGAGGCATTATCTTTACGGTGTGCCGTGTGAGGTATTTACGGATCATCAGAGTTTGCAGTACTTGTTCAAGCAGAAAGAGCTCAGTTTGAGGTAGAGGAGATAGTTGGAGCTATTGAAAGACTATATCACCATCTTGTACCATCTCGGGAAGGCCAATGTGGTGGTCGATGCTTTGAGTAGGAAGTCAGCTAGTATGGGTAGCCTCACGTACATTCCAGCCGGTGAGAGACCGCTTGATTAGATGTTTAGTCTTTGGCTAATCAGTTCGTGAGGTTGGATATTTCTAAGCCTAGTCATGTTCTAGCTTGTACGGTTGCTCAGTCTTCATTGTTTGAGCGCATCAGGGAGCGGCAGTATGATGACCCTCATTTTCTTATCCTTAGGGACACAGTGGGGCACGAGGATGCCCAGCAGGTTACGGTTGGAGATGATGGATTTTTTAGGATACAGGGTTGTGTTTGTGTGCCTCATATGGATGGACTTCGTGAGTTGATTCTAGAGGAAGTTCCCAGTATTCTATTCAATCGGACACCGCCAAGATGTATCAGGATTTGCGACAACATTATTGGTGGAGGAGGATGAAGAAGGATATAGTTGCATATGTAGCTCGGTGTCTAAATTGTCAGCAAGTAAAGTACGAGCATCAAAAACCTGGTGGTTTGCTTCAGAAGATAGAGATTTCTGAGTGGAAGTGAGAGCGTATCACTATGAATTTCGTTGTTAGACTCCCACGGACTCAGAGGAAGTTCGATGCAGTTTGGGTTATTATGGATAGTCTGAGCAAGTCAGCACATTTTATTCCTGTGGCAGTTTCCTATTCTTCAGAGCGGTTGGCAGAGATTTACATCCGTAAGATCGTCCGCCTTCATAGTGTGCCCATGTCTATCATTTCGGATCGAGGTACGTAGTTCACCTTGCATTTCTGGAGGGTAGTGCAGCGTGAGTTGGGCACGCAGGTTGAGCTGAGCATAGCATTTCATCCTCAGACGAGCAGACAGTCCGAGCGTACTATTCATATGCTAGAGGATATGCTCTGCGCCTGTGTTATTGACTTCGGAGATTCTTGGGATCAGTTTTTGCCGCTAGTGGAGTTTGCCTACAATAATAGCTACCAGTCGAGCATTCAGATGGCCCTCTATGAGGCATTATATGGTAGACGGTTTTGGTCGCATGTTGGATGGTTTGAGCCGGGGGAGGCTCGATTATTGGATACAGATTTGGTACAGGATGTCTTGGATAAGGTTAAGATCATTTAGGATAGACTTCGCGCAGCTCAGTCCAGGTAGAAGAGTTATGCCGACTGTAAGGTTCATGATGTTGCATTCATGGTCGGAGAGAGAGTGTTGCTCCGTGTGTCACCCATGAAGGGTGTAATAAGGTTTGGAATGAAGGGCAAGTTGAGCCCTAAGTACATCGGGCCTTTTGAGATCCTTGGGCGAGTGGGAAAGGTGGCCTACAGACTTGCGTTGCCACCAGGATTATCAGCGGTACATCCATTATTCCTTGTGTCCGTGCTTCAGAAGTAACATGGCGATCCATCTCACGTGTTAGACTTTAGCATTGTCCAGCTAGACAAGGATTTGACCTATGAGAAAGAGTCGGTAGTCATTCTAGACCGGCAGGTTTGTCAGCTGAGATCGAAGAGTTATCCTTCAGTTCGAGTGCACTGGAGAAGTCAGCCTATTGAGGCAGCTACCTGAGAGTCGGTGTCCAATATGCAGAGTAGATATCCCCACCTTTTTCCCAGCTCAGTTACTTTTCTATGTCCGTTCAAGGACGAACGGTTGTTTTAGAGGTGGAGAATGTGATGACCCGATAGGTCATCTTATGATTTAAAACCAAATCCTATATTCCGAGGCCTTCAAAACCTCATTTTATCCCTCTTCAATTTGCATGCACAGTCCGGACGTATTTCTGGAAAGCTTTTATATTGAAAGTTGATGAAAATAATAATTTTTACCTTTAAAAGTTGATTTAGTTGACTTCGGTCAACGTTTTGAGTAGACGGACTTGGACTCATGTTTTGACAGTAGCAGTAAGTCCGTATCGAAATATGGGACCTGGGCGTATGCCCGGAATTAGATTCGGAAGTCCCTATCCCGAGTTATGAATTTTTGCTAAAAATTATAAGTGTGAAAATTTAATGGTTTTATAGAAACTATCAATGTTTGATCTTGTCGTATCAGGTCCGTATTTTGGTTTCAGAGCCCGGTATAGTTTTAATATAGTATTTAAGTCATGTCTGTGAAAGTTGGTGAGAAACGGAGTTGGTTTGACGTGATTCGGACATCCGGTTGAGAAAATAGAAATTTCAAAGTGCTCTTGAGAATTTCATTTGGTTTGGTGCTAAATTCGTATTTTTAGGTGTTATTTTGGTGATTTGATCGCGCGAGCAAGTTAATATGATGTTTTAAGACTTGTGTGCATGTTTGGTTTGGAGCCCCGAGGGATCGGGTGAGTTTCGGATAGGCTACGGAGTGGTTTGAACTTGGAAAAATTTGTTGGTGTAATTGATCTTGTTGCAGGCCTCTGATCTCGCATTTGCGAGATCAGGCATCGCAATTGCGAACTCTGCAGGTTCCGCATTTGCGAGCTTCTCATCGCAAATTCAAGGAGTAGCTAGGCCAGGAAGTCCTCACAATTGTGAGGAATTCTTCGCATTTGCGAAGTAAAGTTGGGAGGGGCAGTGATCGCAAATGCGATTTTTTAGTCGCATTTGCGGAGATTCAAGTTCGCAATTGCTAACTTATCTTTGCAATTGCGAAAGCAGCAGAGGTGTGAAAGACCTCGCATTTGCGATGGTTCCTTCACATTTGCGAGCTTCGCATACGCAAATGCGACATCTGCAGCTGTGTAAAAGGGACTTAGACGGGATTTTTCATTTATTCTTCAAATTTTCAAAACCTAAAACACAAGAGGCGATTTTTTAAAGACCATTTCTTCCCCAAATCATAGGTAAGTTATTCTAAACTAGTTTCTTTTAATCTTTAACTTTATTTTACAAGATTTCAACCTAGAATCTAAGATTTTCATGGTGGAATTGGGAATTTTTGGATAAAAACTAGAGATTTCGAAATTTGGGGATTTAGACCTGAAATTGAGGTCGGATTCCAAAATCAATTATATATCCGAGCTCGAGGGTGAATAGATAATCAGGTTTTGATTCGAATTTTGGGTTTGGACCAAGCGGACCTGGGTGTTGACTTTTTAAAAAATGGCCTAAATTGAATTTCTTGCAATCGCGGGTAGTTCCTAAGGCTTAAATTGAATTGTTTGGTTGGTAATTTGCTAGATTCTATTGGTTCAGAGGCTTGTGGGAAGGGAAAAGCGGTGATTGAGCTTTGAGTTTTGCCGTTGGACCTAGGTAATTATCGTGGTTAACCTTGGCTTGATGAATTAGGTATTATTTGCCTATTTGCTACGTGTTTGTATATTGAGTACAACGTATAGGTGAGGTGACGAGTAACTATGCACTGTTGTCGAGTCATAGCATGTGAGTGAGTCTTATTCTTATAAATGTTGTATTCTTTGGTCACATTGTTCATGATTAGACTAGCTATTCGATGTTTTGAGCTATTTATTATCATGTTTTACTGAATTTGGTATTGATTGAGTATTGACTCAAAGTTGAGGTCGGTATTGTGGAACTAAGTGTTGAAGTAAGATTTGTTCTTGATATTCCTATCTCCCCGTTGTCATTGTTCATAGTTTTGGTGAGGGAGAGTGTTAAAGCACGAAGGGTGATGTCATGGAATTTTCTGTGAGTGAGTGATAAAGCACGAAGGGTGACGCCGTGCACATTTCTATTATTCATTATGGTGAGGTTGAGTATAAAAGCACGAAGGGTGATGTCGTGCACGTTTCTATTATTTCATCTGGTGAGGTTGAGAGTAAAAGCACGAAGGGTGATACCGTGCACTTTCCTTTACTGTGTTTATCCGTTTCTATCTATTCAAGGTATATTGATTGTTCATGTTCTCAGTTCCGTTGTAATTCTTTATCTTGTAATCCCCTCAGCATGCCCCCATCCCAATACTTCTTGCCTTGTTTCTTTAGTTGTTGTTATTGGTATATATATATTGATAAACTGCACAGGTTTGTTTGGGGGTGTTTTGTCCTAGCTTTGTCATTAGTTCGCCGAGGTTAGACTCGACACTTACCAATACATGGGGTCGGTTGTACTGATACTGCACTCTGCACTTTCTGTGTAGATTTCGGTAATGGACCGTGTTGACCCGAGTTGAGCTGCTGACTTCAATCCCACAGGAGACCCAATGTAGATCTGTCGGTAGGGCTGAGAATATATCGGATATAACCGATAGCACGAACCGATAAAATATTATTGGGTTATGGATATCGGGTTATTGGGTAAATAGTTCGATAACAGTTTAATGTTTTTTGACTATTGGGTTATCGGTTTGGGTCTCAGTTTGCCCAATTTTATTAACGGTTTAACCAATAGCCCAATAAGCTTTAACAAAATTATAATTTTACCCACTAAATATATAAAGCCACCTTATGGTTTCATTTTCTCAATTCTCTCGGCAGTTACTCTTCATCTTCAGACCTTATTCTTTAGAGTAAGTTTTAAACTTTTCTAAATTTCTCATCTTAATTCTTCCGTTAATATTTGTAGTTCTATACTTTTAAGAATTAATTGTTTAGATTTTTAGTTTTTTTATTTGTTTTCTTTTGTTGCGCTGATTCTTTAGTATTTACAAGATTAGGAATTTATCATTTTCCTATTAGTTATGCCCGCCAGCAGTAAGATAGTTAATACGATTAGATTGTTGAATGTCTTATTCCTTACTCCTACTAACTTATAACTTTGAAAATTGAGATCATTCATTGGGATTTCAATTGCAAAGAAAGTGTTCTTTTCTAAAGTTGAAATTTAATCCATCTTTTCTTTTGAACAAAAATTCAGTTCCTTTCTCTTAACAGTATGATCACGATTTCTATAATAAAAACATAAAAAATTTGGATAGTTTTATTCTTATCGGGTAAACCAATACTCAAACCAATAAGGATCGATAACCGATAAACCGATACCCGATAACCGATTTCTTATCGGTTCGGTTATCGGTTTAACATATTTATAAACCGATAACCGATATGCCAAACCGATAACATTCACAACCGAACCGACCGATACCCATCTCTATCTGTCGGTGTTCACAGACCCTGGAATTCCCTTCCAGTTATTTCAATTTACTGTTTCTTTTAACTCGAAAACACTTGTACTTTCCTTCAGCCAGTTATTTGTAGTGACTTTTAGAAGTTCGTGAATTATGACACCAGATTCTGGGTAGTTGTGTATAATTACTTTGGTTATTATAAAATTTTGCACTCATTTAATCTGTTATGGTCTAATTGTTGTTATTTACTGAATTATTAAGAGTTTTGCGTATTAATGTCTAATTGTTGGCTTGCCTAGCAACTGAAAGGTTGGGCGCCATCACGGTCCCGACTGTGGAAAATCGGGGTCGCGACAAAAATTTTGAGCCCAGATCCAACTCATTTTCCATTTCTCTTCTGTAAAAGTTCGACCACCATTAATTGCCATCACCACAATTCAGCAATTCTAAAATTCATCCATTAATAAAATTAAAGAATGTGCAAAATTTTGAGCTAAGCTTTAATGATTGGAAAAAATTTCGGAAAATTTTACTTCCGGAAAATTCGACTTCGCCGTGGGTAAAGCTCAAGTTAAGCTTCTCTTCAAAAAAGAAAAATTCTTCTATGCAAAAGGTTGAGGCAAGCTTTTGGCGGAGCTACAAAAAGGAAGAATGACTCAATTTAAAAATTTTAAAAACTAAAAAAAATTGACATCTGGAATAAAATTATTCTGTTCACGCAACTCATTTGTTGGGAAAATACGCACAAAATAGTGTATTAGATACACTTTGGAAAGATTGAGTGTGTAATGCGATTTTTGTGAGTAAAAAATATGTAATAGAGATTTGATCTATAGTTCAGAAAGTAACTTATGTAATAATATTATGCATGATATGTTTTATTTGCTTTTCTTTTCCGGCAAAGAACAAGACTCTTGTTTTAGAATGAAACTTAATTAACTTGTTGGTTTAATTTGTTCTCTTTTAATTTTTCGTGTTTTGCATAATCAAGTTTACAAAATCAATTTCATGAATCACAAGTAGAAGATTGTCTATTTCAAATCGTGTATAGAATAATTTTAAAGAGTACTGCCGAAGTTGCATAAAACAAAATCAAAAACTGACAATTCGAACCGTTTCGAATTTATTTCGTTGAACACACCTGGGCCAGGTGTAAGCTCTTTTACCAATGTAAAACAAAACTTTCCTATAAATATAAAACCAACTTTTCAATTCACCCAAACACTGCCTTATTCCCTGTATATAAATACCTCATCTTTCCTCCATCAAATTTCCCCTGCAGCATGGTGTGCAAATTACTCAATTCTTTAATTCTTTCTCTTCTCCAACAACGCCACCACCTCCGCCACCCTCCTTAAAAAACTATACTATAAATCTTCGTCGTACGAAATATTCCAATTAACAACAATGCTTGTTTCGTGTTTCTCCCTCTGTTTCTTCCCTGTGTAGGAACGAGTGCCGTTTTCTTAGTCTACATCTGTATGCTATGGTACGCCGCCAGCTACCAGTCCTCCTCCGACGCCGGTACAGGAAATTACACAAATGACCCTGCAAAGACGAACCAAGAAAAAGGTCTGTCCGCAGCTCGATTAGATAAACTTCCAAAAATTACAGGGAAAGAATTAGTAATGAGCAATGATTGTGCGGTTGTACGGGTCAAAATCAAATTAGAGAAATTCGACATGCGGAGACAATTGTCATGAGTAACCTGCGAATCGAATTGAGTTGTCTGGCCGAGGTCAAGCAGTGATCAATAAGGCCGAGGTCGAGCAGTGATCATCAATAAGGTCGAGGTCGAGCAGTGATCAACAACAAGGCCGAGGTCGAGCAGTGGTCAACAACAAGGCCGAGGTCGAGCAGTACAGATAGAAGTAACAACTAGTTTTGCTTCGGAATCTTCAAAGGGAATATTCTACTGAATATTCTCTCTAATTGTACGGTTTAGGGCTCCTTGGGATATTCCATATAAAGAGTACGAGAGAAGACCGGAAGAGGGGACTTCTGGAAAAGCAGACTCTCTCTCTCTAGAAAAAATACAAACGTATCTCTCTAAAGAGATTAGATTATCTGTTATCCCACACTGTCCATCAGATCCGAAAAGGGTCCTAAGGTTCTTGTATTTGTTTATCATTCATCTTTATCAAATGAAAGAGGATCCGCCTCACTCAAGATTGGGTGAATCTTCTTCTTTATTTACATTTATTGCCATTTAATGTTATTTAATGCATAGTTTCATACTATTAGAGCTGGTCATAATTACTGTCAGCATTTATAATCAACTATATTTTTCTATTCATGTTATCCATCTCAGATCTAGAATTAATTATTATTAACTAGGATTTAACCTGTATCTTCTTATTTAATTAGTTTAACTTAATGTCTCGTACTTTTTAGTCAAAAGCGGTGTATTTGGATGAAATAGAGAGCGAGCAATATGCTATTGTTGTTCCAGGTTGTAACCATGGATTTCATTTAGAATGTGCTGATACTTGGCTTTCCAAAAATCCAGTCTGTCCTGTTTGTAGAACAAAACTTGAGCCTGACTTCTTTAATCCTCCTGAAAACAACCCTTGTTAAACAAATTTAAGCAATATTTGCTGTAAAACCTCTTTATTTGATTTTTGAGAAAAAAAAGTATTTTAAATAATAACGAGTAAAATTTGCATTGTGGTTAAGCCAAATAACAAACTACTATAAAATCACTTGGCAATTTAGGATAATATTAATACTAATACTTAATATAAATTTAATTTTTTTTTAATCTGAATGAAAAGACGGTGAATATTTTGTAAAGATAGTGCCTGCACTATCTTAATTAATAAAATTTAAAAATAAATAAATTGACAGATAAAAACAACGCCTCTATCTTAATTAATTATAAAGATAAGAATATAGAAACTATAAAAAATATGATAACTTTAAACATTAATATGAACAATAGAATAAAAGAATAAAAGTAAATAAAAAATTACTACAAGAAAAAAAACCTATTTTTATTTATAATGTACTATAATGGAAGTAACGGACAAGAATATGATAATTTTAAGTTATGGGTAATGCAATACAGACAAGAAATTACGGGTAATTTTAAGAGATTTGAGAAATTTTTGCGTTTTTTAACATTTATTTAATGATTATATATAACTTTTATCTGAAAAATTAATATTTTAAAGTTATTTGCACATAAATCAAATAACTCAAATTACAGGTTTGTGTCTGCGCATCGCGCGGATACTAATACTAGTTAATTATTAATATGAATAGTGAAGTGAAAGGGCATAGATATTTAATTTATTGAGTGACTCTTGAAAATTTCAAGCCCCAGCCAAATGTGAAATGTCCACCTGTTCGCTAGCTCTTTTCCAGTTGTATTGCTTCTTATTAATGCTCATACCAAAAAATCGTCTTCCCCCATCAAGTTGTTCTTCTTTTGTTTCTTTAAATGTATTTGACTAAAGAGTTTTAAGCCTTTTAGTTAAACTAATTAAATAAGAAGATATGAGGTAAATCCTAACTAGAGATAATTTATTTTAGATTTAAAATAAAAGACAGGAATAAATAAGCATTGCTGAATATGAAATTTGATTACAGTTGCAATTGAATTCCATAATGTAAGAAAAGGATAATAGCTCCAATTATATCAAATAATAACGAAAAATACATAAAGGAAAAGAGTCACCATTCTTGAACAAGACAGACCTACATACATTTGATAAAGTTGAGATTGCAATTGAATACCAAGATTCTAAACTCTTTTCTCCTTTTTTGGCGAAGAGCCTGAGAGGAGGGAACATCTTCTCCTTCAAAGAGATGTATGTATCTGTGTGTGTTCTCATTAGCCCCCTTTCTGTTTCTCTCTCATGATATTTATACAAAACATTTTTCTTACCCAACTGTTCTTAACCGGAATACCTAAGTTCTTGGAATATCCTGTAGAATATTCCTCTAAAATGTGTAAGTGTTGAACTAGCCGTTCGGGCCGAACTGAGTGCTCGACCTCGGCCGTAGCTGCATCATTCGCCAGTATATTGTCTCCTATACATGCCTTCGGCTTGGTTGACTCTTGATCGTTCTTCTTTAAGTAGAATTCTTTTAATCAGATTTTGACCTATACAAAATGATGAAATACACGTTATTTTCTCATTTTCTTAAATGAAATTATACGTTAGTGGAAATCATACTTCTTAAAGATAGTTCAAGATTTAAAGTAGCGAGTCAAATTTTTTGACGTATCTTTGGAAGAAAATGCCCAAATTACCTCCTTACTATACAAAATATTTAATTACACTTCTTTATGCTTTAAGCTATTTGTAACTTTGCCTTTACCAGTATGTATTGTCCTTAACTCTAACAAAGCTTCAATTGAAATATAACGAAGAGTAATTTTAAATTATGGTCAAAAGTGAGCACGTAAGATTGAATCTTTTTTATTACTGTAAGTACTTTGGCACATGGGGTTCACCATTCCTAATTAATGCTTGAGTTTCATTAAAATCAAAGAAAAAACGAGACGATTTGCTAATGGCAAGACATTGCTCTAAACCCTATGGTGCACATCGATTACCCTTAGAATTCAGGTTGGGTAGGGGAAAGCCTCTCAATCCCTATTTGAAGGCGAAGATGGCCCAAAGTACGACATATGATAAAATTAAGATATTTAGTATAGTAAATAGAAAATTTGAACTTGTATTCTACAATATTAGTATCTTTTTTTTTTGTGTTTACACGTGTCTGCGTGCGTAAGAATATAGTTCAAGTTCAAAGCACTGCCACATACATATATATATAGTGGGTATGAAACTATGAAGTAACCTTAATTTATTTTTCTTAAAAAGTGAACTCTAGACTTTCCCTCCTATTTTAACATTCAACCATTCACAAACGATGAATGAAACACAATAAAACATGCTTCTTTCCTTTGTAGTTTGTTATACTAGTACTCCATTATTTAAAAGTTTTAACCCTTTAGTAAGAATGTTGTATAACAACATCACTGTATACAGTCAAAATCATATGTCTGCTATTTTGTAGGTTCGAGAGGTCGCATCAAGGATAAAAGTTCGATATAGACCAAGTCCGGGCTCAAAAGTAGAATAAGTGGTTCGAAGACCTAAGTGTTCGAGGAACATCGGAGCTTAGTACAACCGACTCCGAGACAGTATCGTTATGAGTTTGTTATAGAAGGACAAGATTCCTGCCACGTCCTTAAGATCATGGCGTAAATTTTGGAATAGATTTGTATGAATTAGTACGAATTCGTACTAAGTGGTTATACATTTGTCCCAATAAGATTCCTTACTGTAAATAGAAATGTACCTTATTTAGAGTTTTTCTCCTATATAAACGGGATCCCTAATCATTTGTAAAGATCATCTAATCATTGGCAAAGAATATACTCTCTTACTTTTTCGCCCATTGTTCATCAGAATTGTCTTTAGCTTTATTATTCTTGCATTATTGTTCTTGGTCCATCTCGAGGTCCCTCTGGCTCGAGGTCGATACTGCCTAGAAACACTGGTTTGATTTACTTATTTATTTCATTTATACGCTATATTTCTTGATTATTAATTAGTATTGAATTAAATCACATATCTTTAAAATCACAAATCAAATTTAATTGTTACTCGTATTTTTTAGGTAAATAGTTTGGCGCCCACCGTGAGGATAAAGATAATAGTGTTTATTTCAGGACTGATTCTGGTAACACATGTTATTTTTCACACTTGTTCTTGTCAAAGATTCTTTGATTTCAGGATAATATATTTCAAACTCACAGAATGCGCATGTACACAGCGATGACGGTCTTGGAGTCGATGTACCATCGATAAACCCTGGGAAGTGTGTAATGTGGAACCAGTGGGTGTTAGTTCACATATTGCTTTGAATGCAGATCTAGGCACAGATCCCGGAGCAAGTGTACGCAGGGAAGTCATATCTGGTGGCCAAAGAACAAATGGTGTAGGAGATGGAGGAATCGGCCTACAAGTGATATTCGAGATGCTATAAGCTCAACAGATTGCCATCGCTCAACTTCAAAGTCAGAATAAAACTCCAAGCATAATCGAACCAGGAAACACTCGACGTACTGAGCCGGTGCCAAAAAGATCAAACGAGAACGGCTCGGGGATTGACCCCACAATTATGAGGATGCTCGAGGAACTCACCAAGAGGATCGAGTCCGGGGAAAAGAAGATTGAGGATAATGGAAAAAATGTGGAGACTTATAACTCCCGTGTTGATAAAATACCAGGGGCACCCCCGGTCTTGAAAGGTTTATGCCAAAAAGTTTTATTTGAGAAGTTTTGTATGCCCGATATACCAAAATATAGCGGAACAACCGATCCCAACGAACATATTACTTTGCATACTTGCGGGATTAAAGGAAACGACTTGAATGATGATGAGATAGAATCAGTTTTGTTGAAAAAGTTTGCAGAAACCTTGTCTAAAGGAGCCGTGATTTGGTATCATAATTTACCCCCGAACTCTATCGATTCGTTCGCTATGTTAGCAGACGCTTTCGTAAAAGCACACGCTGGGGCCATAAAGGTGGCAACGAGGAAATCAGACGTTTTTAAGATAAGGCAGAGGAACAATGAGATGCTAAGGGAGTTCGTATCCTAGTTATAGATGGAGTGAATGGAATTACCACCAGTCTCGGACGATTAGGTAGTACAAGCTTTTATGCAGGGTCTGAATGAGCGGAGTTTGATTGTATCTCGACAATTGAAGCAGAACATGATCGAGTATCTAGCTGTGACGTGGCCGGACGTACATAATCGTTACCAATCGAAGATCAGGGTCGAGGATGACCAGTTGGGAGCCCTCTCGGGTTCAGTTCATCCTAATAGATTGGCAGCTAAACTCTCGAGGGATACGGATAGGGAATCAAGATCAAACAAAGAACGGTATCAGCCGTATGTCAATCAGAGAAATAGTGGTTCGGGGAACAACGCTCCTCGGAACGATCGAAGAAATGATCGAGGTCAAAGCTATCGGGGACTCATGAGTAAGAACGGATTTGATAAAGATACCGATCCCATGGACGCACCCCGATTGCCAAAGTATAATTTCAGTGTAGATGCATCGGGGATCGTATCGGCTATTGGAAGAATCAAGGACACCAAGTGGCCCAGGCCTGTACAAACTGATCCTTCTCAAAGGAATCTGATGTGTAAGTATCATGGCACACATGGTCATAGGACTGAAGACTGCAGGAAGCTGAAGGAAGAAGTAGCTCGATTGTTCAACGAGGTTCATCTTCGAGAATTTCTCAGTGATTGAGTTAAGAACCACTTCAGGGAAAGAGATGCAAACAGAAAAAATGAGCAGGAAGAACCGCAACACGTAATTCATATGATCGTTGGCGGCGTCAATGTTCCACAAGGGCATATATACAAATGCACTAAGGTGTCGATCACCAGAGAGAAAGGGACTTGGAGCTACTTGCTCGAGGATGTCCTATCATTCAATGATGAGGAAGCGGAAGGCATATTTTAGCCGCATAGTGACGCCCTGGTAATTTCTATTTTGTTAAATAAATTTCAAGTTAAACGTGTTCTAATGGATCCAGGTAGCTCAGCAAACATAATCAGATCAAAATTCGTAGAGCAGCTCGGTCTGCAAGACCAAATTGTACCAACATCCCGAGTCCTAAATGGTTTCAACATGGCAAGCAAAATAATGAAGGGGGAGATCATCTTGCCAGTGAATGTGGTCGGAACCATTCAAGATACGAAATCCCATGTCATCGAAGGCAAAATGAGGTACAATGCACTTCTCGGGAGGCCATGGATCCACAACATGAGGGCAGTACCTTCAACCCTTCACCAGATGATGTAATTCCCAACAGTGGATGGTGTGAAAACGGTCTATGGGGAACAACATGTCGCAAAGGAAATGTTTGCAGTCGATGAAATGACACCAATACGAACGCCTTCGACCTCGGAAAAATCAGGGGCCAAAGATAAGCAAGTGACCAAATAGCAATCACCGATCCTAGTCCCGATCGAGCCAGAGGAACAGGTAATCGAAGAGGAAGAAGAGGATTTCCTTACTCCTCGAACCTTCATTATTCCCGAAGAGTCAGATGCAACCAAATCAACGGTCGAGGAAATGGAACAGGTCATATTGATTGAGCACATGCCCGAGAAAAAGGTATACCTGGGAACGGGGTTAACCCCCGAACTCAGGAAAAAATTCATTCAATTTCTTATCGATAATATGAATTGTTCTGCTTGGTCCCATCTAGATATGATAGGGATCTCACCAGAAATAACAACACACTGGCTAAGCATCGACCCCAGGTTCAAACCGGTGAAGCAAAAGAGAAGGCCCCTGTCCAAGGTAAAACATGCATTAATAAAGGATGAGGTAACCAAACTTCTTAAAATATGATCTATTCGAGAAGTAAAATACCCCGAGTGGTTAGCCAAAATAGTCGTAGTTCCTAAAAAGGGAAACAAACTTAGAATGTGCGAGATTATAAAAGTTTATACAAGGCATGCCTTAAGGACTCCTTTCCATTGCCTAAAATCAATCGCATAATCGATGCCACGGCCGGCCACGAGATCCTAACCTTTCTCAACGCCTACTCCGGGTATAATCGAATTCAGATGAACCCGGAGGACTGGGAGAAGACCTCGTTTATCACTAAGTTTGGAACATACTGTTACAATGTAATACCCTTCGGGCTAAAAAATGCTGGAGCTACATATCAACGCCTAGTTAACGAGATGTTCGAGGAACAGATAGGTAAATCGATGGAAGTTTACATTGACAATATATTGTTTAAGTCCCTAAGCGCAGAGGACCATTTAACTCAATTGCAAGAAACATTCAAAATCTTGAGGAAATATAACATAAAGCTTAACCTGGAAAAATGTGCCTTTGGAGTCAGCTCGGGCAAGTTCCTCGGCTTCATGGTATCTAATCGGGGAATCAATATCAACCCCGATAAGATCAAGGCCATCGAAGATATCACCATCGTGGATAGTGTGAAAGCCGTGCAAAGGCTAACAGGATGAATGCTGCCTTGGGTCGATTAATTTCAAGATCATTAGATCGAATTCATAAGTTCTTTTCCTTGCTCAAAAAGAAAAAGGATTTTGCATAGACCCCGGAATGCCAGCAAACCTTAGAAGAATTAAAGCGATACTTATTGAGCCTACCTTTGCTTCACACCCCGAAGGTAGATGAAAAGCTTTATTTATATTTGGCGGTATTCGAGATAGTTGTAAGTGGAGTACTAGTTCTAGAAGAGCAAGGTACGCAATTCCCTGTTTATTATATAAGTTGAACTCTGGGAGATGCTGAAACTAGATACCCTCACTTAGAAAAATTAGCACGTGCATTAATAAGCGCATCTAGGAAGTTAAAGCCATATTTTCAATGTCATCATATATGTGTATTAACCACTTATCCTCTCCGAAATGTTTTGCATAAGCCCGAATTATCAGGCTGATTGGCCAAGTGGGCAGTCGAACTTAGCGGGTATGATATCGAATATCAAGCCCGAACAACTTTCAAGTCCCAAATATTGGCTAACTTCGTGGCCGATTTTATGCCGACTCTCATACCTGAAGTGGAGAAAGAACTTCTGCTCGGGTACATCATTGGGAGTATGGAACCTTTTTACGGACGGTGCCTCGAATGTGAAAGGGTCGGGCTCGGCATTATTTTGAAGCCACCCGCAGGAAGTACTATTAGACAATCTATCAAAACTTCTAGATTAACTAACAATCAAGTCGAGTATGAGGCTATGATTGCAGGTCTCGAGCTAGCTAAGAGCTTGGGGGCAGAGGTCATCGAAGCCAAATGCGACTCTCTATTGGTGGTGAACCAAGTAAACAAAAGCTTCGAGGTTCGAGAGGATGGAATGTAGAGGTACTTGGACAAATTACAAGTGACATTGCACTGCTTCAAGGAATAGACCCTGGATCACGTGCCTTGAGAGAAAAATAGAGAGGCCGACGCACTCGCAAATCTGGGGTCATCGGTCGAAGAAGACGACATTGTCCCGGGGACTGTCGTCCTGTTATCGAGATCCGTGGTCGAAGAGGGTCATGCCAAAATAAACTCTACGATCTTGACTTGGTATTGGAGAAATAAATATATCGATTATTTGAAAAACGGAAAGCTCCCAACGGATCATAAAGAATCGAGGGATCTACGAACCAAGGCTGTTAGGTTCATACTGGACAAAGATGGAAAATTATACAGAAGAACGTTCGATGGACCATTGGATGTATGTTTAGGGCCGGGGGATACCGATTATGTCCTACGAATCCAAGAAGTTACTTGTGTGAATCACTCCGACGTCGAGTCTTTGATTCACAAAATTATCAAAGCGGGGTATTACTGGGATAGCATGAAAAAATACATTAAGGAGTTTGTTAAAAAGTGTGATAAATGCCAAAGGTTCGCATCAATGATTCATCAGCCCGGAAAGCAAGTTCACTTAGTTCTGTCCCCATGGCATTTCATGAAATGGGGAATGGATATCGTCGGCCCCCAACCAATGGCCCCAGGTAAAGCTAAGTTCATTTTGTTTATGACTGACTACTTTTCCAAATGGGTGGAAGCACAGGCCTTCGAGAAGGTCAGAGAAAAAAAAGTTATTGACTTCATTTGGGACCATATCGTGTGTTGATTTGGGATACCTGCCGAAATCGTATGCGATAACGGCAAGCAATTCATAGGCAGCAAGGTAATAGAGTTCCTCGAAGCACATAAAATAAAGAGAATCTTATCAACACCGTACCACCCAACTGGGAACGGACAGGCCGAGTTAACAAACAAAACCATCATTCAAAACCTAAAGAAAAGGTTGGACGATGCAAAAGGAAAATGGAGAGAAGTTCTACCCGAGGTCCTTTGGGCATATCGAACAACATTGAAATCCATCACAGGGGCTACTCCGTTCTCTTTAGTATATGGTTCCGAGGCATTAATCCCGGTCGAGGTCGAAGAACTCAGCGCCAGGTTTCGACATGCATCGGAGGAGTCAAATCACGAGGCCATGAATACTAGCCTCGAGCTATTAGATGAAAAACGAGAAGCTGCACTTGTTCTGATGGCCGCGCAGAAGCAAAGAATCGAGAGATACTATAATAGAAGGACCAACCTTCGACACTTTGGAATCGGGGACTTAGTCCTACAGAAAGTCACCCTCAATACTCGAGATCCGAATGAAGGGAAACTAGGCCCAAATTGGGAAGGTCTGTACCGAGTCATCGGAGTTGTCGGTAAATGATCTTACAAACCTGCACGATGGAGGGCGAGCAATTGTCAAACAATTGGAATGTATCATTACTCAAACGATATTACTGCTAAGGTATGGCTTTCTCCTTTTTTCATTTAAATTTAAGACTAACTAATTGTAGGTGTCCGATCGATGCCGAGGGCACCTTTCCATACGAAGACCTTGTGTTTTAAAGCACTCGTTTCACTCTTTTTTTCTTAGATCGGATTTTTTCCAAATGGGTTTTACGGCGAGGTTTTTAACGAGGCAACAACTATGTGCTACCTAAGGTGAACTCAATAGTATCTAAGGCTTCTTTTCAATCAACCTCTAATACTGGGGGGGCATCACCCTCGGAGATTATATTTTCGAGGAAAATACTTCACGCCAAAAAGGGTCTCGATATGAAAACTTTGTAATGGACCAAACGGTCACGTGAACCGTGTCCATGTAGAATAGTCGAGCCCCGACGGCAAAACATGTACGCAAGTATCAATTATTCAAAGAAGCATTCTTTCTATATCAAAAAATACTTTTTATCTCAAAGAAATTTGTGACTATAAATGGCTCAAGGGCCAAAACTCGAATACACCTCGAATACTCAGGGACTGTCATCGACAGTCAACGCAGTCGAGTTATCTAAACTCGAATTCATTAGAACTCAAAGAGGTATCACCTCGACATAAAGTCCAAGGCCATCATACTCGGGGACTAACCTTTCGAACAAGTTCAAAGGGTTATCAGGAAAACAAGTCCAAGAGACAAACCCGAAGGCTATGGTTGTATCAAAGGCTACGACCACATTAAAGACTACGGTCATATAAAAAGGCTATGGCCAAAATAATGTGGCTCAAAGATGTCCGACTTCCGCCATAAAGTTAAAGGCCTTCTAATACTTTGAAAAAACCGGTTAAATCAGGCTACCCTCGGCAAAAGCAAATAAAAAAAGGCTTCGATAAAATCAGCCCTCGAACAATTGAAAGGCTTCGATAACATTAGCCTTCGAAAAAGCCTCAAGAGGTATTCAGTTATCGTAACACAAACAGATTACGAATGAGGTTTCGATCGATTGAACCTTCGAAAAACCCAACGGGTAGAAAAAAAAACACGTTAAGGCATAAAGAAATTTTCACCAAGTCTTTTAGCCAAAAAGAGGAAAAAATCATAGCCGTCTTAGAGCCGAATTGGCCCAATTTAAAGAGCCTAAGGGCCGAATTAAAAGAGCCTAAGGGCCAATATTAAAAGAGCCTAAGGGCCGAAACATCTAGAGTTCGAGACCTTGCACTCACTGAACTCGGACTCAAGAGTCCCATCATCCCGGGCTCGCATCAAATCGACTTAAGCATCATTCGAGAGTTAACCAAAAAACCTTAAGAGGTATTCTGTTATTATAAGTTCAAAGATCGCCCACCAATCACTAAAAACCCTAAAGGGTTATTCTGAGTCTGATCCAGTGCTCACTTGATCATTAAAGTTGTAACACCAAAACTTTTTACAAACAAAGACGAAGTAGTAAACAATACAAATCAAAGATAAAGTGAAAAGGAAGGGAACTTCTTATATTCATGGAAAGTATTTACAAATGCCCGCAAAGGGACTTATACAAAAAACAAGAACAAAAGGACCTAATCTACTTTGGAGCCACATCCTCGAGAACCACATCCTCGGGAGCTATATCATCGGGAGCCGCATCTTCAAGAACCTCCCCCTCGGGGTCTTTGTCCCCATCTCCTCCATTCTCGGATCCACTAGCAGAATCCTTGTCATTAGAAAGCAAGGCGGCAGCCTCTTCCTTCAAAGTTCTTGCTTTTTCAATATCAGCTGAGAGGTCAAAGCCACAAGCGTGCACCTCCTCGAGAGTTTCTCTCTGGGACTGTCACCTGGCATGGTCAAGAGCATATGATAACTTAACTTCAGACGCAATGGAGATCTCCTTTGCCCAGAGTATTAGCAGCTTCGGCGTCAGCTCGATACGAGGACACAAATGCATTTGCCTCAGATTTGGCCTTCGCAAGCTCAACGGCTGATTTAGCTTCGAGCTCTTCAACTTTGCAGTTCCGGGCCAAGCTTTCCTCCTTTGCATTTTGAAGCTAGTGCTCGATTGAAGTCAGCTATTCCCGAAGTTTATCTTTTTTTGAGGTGAGGTTGTCCATGTGTTGCTCCCACCCTAGGGTCTCGGGCTCTTTCATCTCTCTTCTCGAAGATGCTCCACCAGCTTGCCCTTCTGCTGGGCCTGCAAAGTTGAAATGTTTGTCACCTAATAGAATAAATACATAACAAATCCTCAAAGGCCATATTACCTCCTCAATAAGCTCGGTCTGTTCTTGACGAGCCTTCACCAACTCGACTCGGAGATCGCTGATCTCTCCCTCTTTTTTTTACATAAAGGATCTTAAGGTTGTCCCTCTCTTCCATGAGCTTCTTGAGTTCGGCTTCGCATCGGGCAAGCTCAGCCTGAGATTTGGTAAATTCTTGTTAGTGAAGCGACACGGCCTTCTCACAAAGAAAAGGAGTTAGGCTTAGTAACATGAACATTAAATTCGAAGCATAGTTATGAAGACAAAAACTTACTTGTTTGAGAAGCTTTTCAGCCTCATCAAAAATAAACGAGGCGTCAAGATCGGGACCATCTTCAATCCCCGCAAGGCATTCCCGAAAAATGTCACTCCCTTCATGGGTCGTTCCCACATCAGGAGTCCCTATGGCCTGGGCATCTCAAAATTACCCCTCGGAAAACACCGGGCCCTGCGGTGAGTCATCTATATTGATTACCCCAAGTGATCCACTTGGTATATTATCCTCTCTTTGGAGGGTATCGAAATTAGGCTCTTCCACCTGATGGGTCGGGGACTTTGCTCGAGCTCCCCTCCGAAATTTCTTCGGTTCGAGATTGAACCGCACAAGCCACCATCGATTCAGCGGTCTTCGAAGTGAAAGTGTTTCGTCTTGCCCGAGCTACCAACAGGAAGCCATCATCTTCTCCTTCTTCGTCCTCATCCCGAAGGCGTTAGGTTGTTTCTGGAGATAGGGCCATGGTATCGGCCTTAGGCTTTCAAGCCTTGCTTTTCTTTGGCTTTGGGGAATTTGCAGGCGACCCCTTTTTCCTTTTCTTTTCCTTGGTGGGCTTTGCGATTTCTTCTTCACCGGGCGGGGGCGGCCACATAGCAATGGCATCTCCGAGGCCTGCATAAGGATAAAGTGAGTATATCACAAAGAAACCTAAGTATCTGAACAAGAAAACTCACCATGGTTTTTATCTTCCCATCGAACCTTGGCCAATTCACGCCAATTGCATTCCGCTTATGTAAAAGTGGAGGCCAGTTACCAAACCCAACCTGCGAGGTCCGGGACTGCACCTGGAATCCAAGGAACAACTACATCATCATAAAAGGATTAGATCGAGTAAAGGATGAGATCGATAAAGAAGTAGGAAAAGTAGAGTATTAAGTCATCATCAATAAGTCTATACTTACGTTTCATGTTCCATTCCTCGGGGAATGGCATCCTCTCAGCAGGAATTAGATCGGAGGTCTTGATTCGGACAAACTGGCTCATCCATCCTCGATCCTTGTCCTCATCGATGCTGGAGAAAAGAGATTTCGAGGATCGATGTTGTAGCTTTATCAGACCACCTCGATAAAGGCGATGGTTGTATAGCTTGATCAAGTGGTCGAGAGTAAAAGGCATCCCCTTGACCAGGCCCGAGAAATATTTGATCAGGTTGACGATGCACCAAAAAGAAGGGTAGATTTGGCCAACCGTCACCTGGCATTGTTGGCAAAAATCAAGAATGACTGGGTCTACGGGACCCAGTGATGGATCTACGGGACTCAACGTAAAAGGGTAGGTGTACACGCTTAAGTATCCTACCTTATGGGTGGAGGAGGGGATCACAACATCCTTATTCTCCCAATTGCAATCCTTTTTCACATATTTGAGTTCATCTTTAGTGATCAAGAAGATGTATCTCGACATGGGTTCACACCGGCTTGGTGTCAACGCAGGTTTATCAATTTTAAAATCTAAAGTTATCTCGCATGGCCCAGGAGTGCACTCCTCAATACGAGGTGGCACCACTGTTCTACCTCTGGCCGGTCTCGATGGTGAAGAAGCTTTCTCTTTCTAGGGAACGGTCTTAAATGTTTTAGCCATTATTGTTGAGAAATTCAAAAGAGGAGAAAGAGTAGATGTTGTAGTAAGAGCAAATTAAGAAGAGGGTGAACTCAAAGAAGTTGAAGGAGCCAAAGAGATTCCTAAGAATGATTTGAGAAGTAAAGTTTGCAAAAATTATGAAGTTGGCCTATTTATAGAGGTCGCTTAAGCGTTTTGGTGTTTGGGGAAGCCAAATAGCCGACCGTCAGTCGCCTCCAATTAATGATCTTGGGAAACTGTTCAGACGCGACTTTTCGGTCACTTCAATCGCTGGCGTCACGAGATTGGCATCATGATCGAGGCATCGAAGGGTCGAGAATCAAACCGTTTCTTATCATTTTATTATAAGAAACGCGGGGACTATCTATATACGGCCAAAATCATATGCCTCCGATTTTGTAGGCTCGAGAGGTCGCATCGAGGACAAAAGTTCGATATAGATCAAGCTCGGGCTCGAAGGTAAAATAAGAGGCTCGAAGACCTAAGTGCTCGAGGAACATCAGAGCCTAGTACCACCGACTCCGAGACAGTGTCGTCATGAGTTTGTTACAGAAGAACAAGATTCCCGCCACGTCCCCAAGATCATGGCGTAAATTCCGGAATAGATTTGTACGAATTAGTACGAATTCGTACTAGGTGGTTATACAGTTGTCCCAGTAAGATTCCTTATTGTAAATAAAAATGTACCGTATTTAGGGTTCCTCTCCTATATAAAGGGGACCTCCAATCATTTGTAAAGATCTTACTTTTTCGCTCATTGTTCATGAGAATTGTCTTTTAGCTTTATTATTCTTGCTTTATTGTTCTTGGTCCATTTCGAGTCCCTCTAGCTCAAGGTCCACACTGCCTAGCAACACTGGTTTGATTTACTCATTTACTTCATTTATACGCTATATTTCTTTATTATTAATTAGTATTGAATCAAATCATACATCTTTAAAACCACAAATCAAATTTAATTATTTCTCGTATTTTTTAGATAAACAATGACCAATGTAATTTCACAAATAAAGTCTCAGAAAGATAGTGTGTACGCATCCTTACCTCTACCCATTCATTGTGGTAAAACATATACAACATTCTAACTAGAGAGAAAATAGGAAAAGGATACTCATTGACCCAACTGTCAAAATTAACGCGGTTGATTACTTATTTGATTTTACTTTAGTGGACAAAATTTCATGCCTTAAATTCTTAAATATGACTCTTACTATTAACACCAAGTCAGAGAAAGTAAGATTTTAAAGATGAGTAATTTTTTTATGCTAAAGCATATTCTTCACCACTGCTGACTACTGGACAGATGAACAATGAGTAGCTAGCAACCCTAATTTACCTCTAATTCAATGCCAAATTAATTAATGTTTAGCACAGAATCTTATTATTGTTGAAAAGGACATTCATTAATTAGCATTACTGTTTTAATTGTTTATGAACAGGCTGTTTGGCCTCTCGGTTCTACACTTAATTAGGTAATGTATTCCTTTAGAGTTTCAAATATTATGGTCGTTTAGTAGACTGAATTTTGTATTTAAATATTTGACCTTTTTAAAAGTAAGAAATCATTTACATATTATTTTTCTTTATAATTAACCTTATTATATTATTTTAAATTAGTGGAATATTAATTAAGTTACACACTAAGGAGAAATAAGGTACATAGTTCAGATAAATACTTTTATAATTAGAATTATTGAATATCTTTCTTAAACAATGCTAAAATCTTAAAATACATGTGATATATATACAATGGCGGACCCAAAATTTTTATCAAGCGGGTTCAAAATACAAAAAAAATATACTAAAACGTCAACAAAATAAATTATTAAAAAGATGTAGAGAACATAGGGGAAAGCAGACTGGCTTCGAACTCTATACATCCTAGAAAGCTTGAACCCACTTTGCCAGTGGGCTAGTAAATGCCTTTGTGCTAAGCAAGGTCAACAAAAAATATATAACAGTATTTCTTGAAGAAAAGGTAAAATATACCTATATATGCAATGTTATTTTTCGATGAAGCGGGTTCATATGAACCCTCTTGACCCCATGTGGGTCCGCCCCTGTTTATATAAAGAGGAGGTTAATGGTTGATTATTGTTAAAATCGATTGAGTATTGATAATTTATGCTTAAATTTTTAGTTCAAACATCGATTTAGTGATTTACCGTAAAACGTTCAAACTCCATTATTCGGTCTTAGAAAGTGTTGAACAAGATAAAGTTGGCCTTTTTAATTTGATGTTATTAGGGTATTATCACTTTTAGCCTGAGTCAGAAACTATTTATATTTGGTAGCCGAAAGGTGTATACAATTTGTATAATTTTTGTATATATATATATATATATATATATATATATATATATATATTTGGCTATTATTTTTACTATATATTTTTTTGGCTATTATTTTTACAGCGGATATATAATGTCATTTTTTCGATGTTATTCAACTAAATTAATGGTCGATTTTTGTTTGTGTTGGTATTTAAAATCCTTGTTTCAAATTTGAGATCATGTGGAGTAGATTTGGGCTAATTTGATTGAAATTGAAGTTGCAAATTTGAATAACACTTTGTTAAAACGATACAGTCTTCAATGAACAACTTATCAGATATGTAGAGTAAATATAGCAAAAACTCTACCGCTTCGATAGAAAAATCCCTGAAGAACAAAATCATGCCAACCTTCTAGATTTTGATGAATAATTTAACAGATTGATAGAGTAAATATAGCATAAACTCTACCAATCATGTAGAGAAACACTGAAGAACAATAAACGTGTTAGGGTCGGGGCCATTTTTTAAATACCGCTAATTTTGAGGATATTCGGCTAAGACTATACCTTTGAGACCATTCCTAATTTCCCATCACTCGGTTAAAATAGCATGAGCTAGCCAATTTTCGGACTGGTCATTCAAAAATAGCTAGTGTTTGCAAAGTCATTGAAGAATAACCACTATTTTACTGCAACAGAGACCGATCTAGCATAATATACTGGAGTTCGATGTACCTGTGTATGAACTTCCAGCATATTATGTTGGACCGGTATACTTTGTTGGCTCCAGTATAGTATACTGGAGATTGGAGCACCGGTGCTCCAATCTCCAGTAAATTATGTTGGACCGATATATTATATTGGAACTCCAGTATATTATGCTGGAGTATTTTTTTCAGATTTTGAATAATGTATTCGTTCAAATTTATTTTTGCATAAAAAGTGGCTAAATTTTGATTACTTTTAAAAATGTGACTATTTTTGAATGACCACTTGTAAATCTGACTAATTTTTGAATTTCCTCCATCAGTCGCCCTAGCTCAGTAAAGCTGGCCTGGTGCTGTCCAACCCACTTTAGGAGACAAGCAGCCCATGTCTTCAATTGGGCCACCTACTCTATCTATACTTGGACAGAACAAGCCATGAAAGTAGCCCACAAGCACTGAATGAATCAAACTCGTGAAAAGACTTTGAGCCCGTTTGGACATATAAAAGATTTTTTTTTTTTTTTTCAATTTTCACTTGACGATACATTTTGAAATTTTTTAAAAATATGAAAAACTCTAAAAAGCTATTTTTCAAAATTTTTCATTCAAATCACTCACAACATTTCAAAAACAACCCCAAATTATATTCATGTCCAAACACAACTCTAAATTTCAAATATCATTTTCACTTGAAAAAAAAATTCACCCTATTTTGGATTTTTACAATTCTTATGTCCAAACGCCACTTAGAGCACGTATTTCCATAAAAAGAAGATTCCCTTTTTTTAAATTTTATTTTATTTTTTCTCAAAATTAATGTTTGGCCTTTTGATTTTCACTTGAAGATGAATTTCAGTATTTTTCGAAGATTTAAAAAACTCCAAAAGGCTATTTTTCAAAATTCACTCCATATCACTTACAAAAATTAAAAAACATCCCAAAATTATATCGATGTTCAAACAAAACTCTAATTTTCAAACACCATTTTCACTTGTCACTTATTTTTTGGGAATTTCATAATTGTTATGTCCAAACGCCCACTTAGAGCCCGTTCGGCCATAGAAAAATATTCCCTTTTTTCGAAAAAAAATTCACTTTTTTCCAAAATTAGTTTTGGCCATGAAATTTTCTATTTTCACTTGAAGATGAATTTTAGTATTTTTCGAAAATTTTAAAAAAACTCCAGAAAGCAATTTTTCAAAATTTTACTTTAGTTCACTCATAAAAATTCAAAAACAACCCACAATTATATTCATGTCCAAACATAACTCTAATTTTCAAATATCATTTTCACTTAAAAAAAATATCACCTTTTTCTAAAATTTTAAAATTCTCATGTCCAAACGCCCACTTATTTTCCAAAGAGGATTCCTTGTTTGCACTCAGTCAGCAGTCTACAACAACAACAACAACGACCCTGTATAATCCAACAAGTGGGGTTTGGGGAGGGTAATATGTACGCAGACCTTACCCCTACCCCGAAGGATAGAGAGGCTGTTTCCAGGAATCTGGGGTCTAGAATTTTCTTATTTTGGAACATTAACTAGGACGTTATCTTTACCAAGTATTAGGTTTTTTACAGAAAAATATGAAGTGGCTACTAAAACGCAACCAAAGAAAGAGATCGAGATGATATAAAGACTAACTATATAGCGCATTTAGACCTTTGCTGATAGGTGCATTTAATCTAATGCTTATATATCTGGAATAATCAGCCTTTTCTAGTTTGTTGATATGTCATGTTATATTCAAGAAAATAGACAGGATTTAAATTCAATCTTTCCATGTTGTAATCATTTGTAGATTATGACAAATGGGACTGCTATAAGTCTTTATCAAACGTTTGATAATTAAAGTAATAATTATAAGCTAGTGGACTCAAGCTAAGATTTTCTAATATGAGAAAAAATAGTTTTACAGAAAGTATATTTTGATTCTAAATGTTAACATCAACCCTTTGAAGAAATTAAACCATATATAGCAAGGCAACTTCCATTCAAAGTATGATCAAAACTTATGTTTAAATTAAAAGCCCAAATAAGAACTTGACGTGTTCCTAAAATGTACTACTTTTTTAAAAAAAAATTGAAAGCATACCACTTTAATTAAAGTAAGAATTTTCTGTGAAATATTTTTTTTCGTCACAACCTTTGTATCGTGTTCCCATTTGATGTTCAAGGTGCACATACGCTTGCCCCGATACCACGGTTTTAAAAAAAAAATGTATCACGTTCACGTTTGATGTGATTAAACCCGTGTCAGTCTGTTGAGTTATTTGCTTAAAAAAAAAAGCTCGGTGCACAAAGTATCCCGTATTCATGCAGTGTCAGGGGAAGGGCCATGTAAGCAGCCATAGCTATGAAAGAGAGAGAGAGAAGAGAGAGAAGATTGAGAGAGAATTGAGAAAGACGAAGAATAGATTGAGTAAAATTGGAAATGTGATCGTGTGTTTTCTATTCACAAAATCATGTATATATACAGTAAATTAACAAACAACTAACCACTTAACCATAACTAACTTTTAACTACCAAACTTCACATTTAATAACCTAACTATAGTTAAGTTTACTTGCTAACTAAGGTTAGTCATCAGCTTGTGTCTCGTCTAGCCAACACTCCCCCTCAAGTTGATAATTCGAACAAGTTCTCGACTCCAAGCTGGTTCAGTAAATGATGATGTTGGGCCTTCCCTAAACTCTTGGTAAACAGATTTTCCAGTTGATCTTCAGTATAAATATGTTCAGTTCTTATCAGTCCTTGGCTGATTCTTTCTCTAACAAAATAACAGTCCATGTTGATGTCACGACCCGAATTTCCCACTCTCGGGAGTCGTGATGGCGCCTACTTGTAGAAGCTAGGCAAGCCATGAACTTAGAAATCATTAACTCCTTTATTTTAAAACTTCTTACCAATTATAATAACAAGGAAATAAACTGTTAAATAACAGTGGAATATGAATTTTAGCGGAAGTCTTAAATAAATAGAAAACGAAAATGTCTTAAAGACCATCACGTGCCTCTAACCAGAACCTGGTGTCACAACATCCACGGACTACTAAGAGTACTAAATACAACCGTTTGAAAGAAATATAGCATTGTTTGTCTGGAATACATGAGATAACAGAATATGAAATAAGATAGAGGAGATGCCGGGCCTGCGGACACCTGCAAGGCTACCTCGGTGTCTCGGTGGACTGAAGGCTGGCTCCCGAGCTACTGCTGCTGACCAAAAGCTACTCCGGTATCTGCACAGAGTGCAGAGTGTAGTATCAGCACAATCGACCCCATGTGCTAGTAAGTGTCTGGCCTAACCCCGGCGAGGTAGTGACGAGGCTAGGACCATACTCCAGAAAAACTTGTGCAGCTATATAATATATGGCGGAAAAAGTAAACAGGTAATAAGCAATCAAAGCTGGGGAAGGGGAACATGCTTCAGGGGCAGCAGATAAAACAGAATATCAAAGAATAATAAGGAAACTACAATTTAACTTCTAACACGGATAAAAAGGAAATAAGGCAACTTTCACTTTCAGTTTCATCTTGTTACAGGCGTGCAACCCGATCCCATTTCTCATATCTTGTGGTAGGCATACCACCCGCTTCCATTTCATTATATCTCGTGGTAGGTGTACCACCCGCTCCCATTCCATTATATCTTGTGTTAGGCGTACCACCCGCTCCCATTTCATTATATCTTGTGGTAGGCGTACCACCCTCTCCCATTTCATCGATCTTATGGTAGGCTTACCACCCACTCTCATTTACAAGTCTTCACAAAATTACAAGAAATCCCGGCAAGGGAGAATCAGCTATAACCAAATCCTAACTCATTTTGTACTTAGCTCAATTAATGACAATACTCAATCATAACTAAGATCTACGAGGATAAAATCAATCTTTACTCAATATAGGAGATCATTATTTAAAGCATCTGAAGTGCCATCTAAGAGCAAAACAACGTTCAAATTTAAGACTCACGGTCATGCTCGACAGCAACGTATAGATACTCGTCACCATGCCTATATGTCGCACTCAACAAGAAGCAAGTAGAAAATAGGACTCAACTCTTAATCCCTCAAGCTGAGGTTAGAGCGAACACTTACCTCGAACTTTCACGGCCAACTCAAGCCTCGAACACCGCTTTTCCTCTAAAATCCGGCTCCAACCCAATCGAATCTATACATAATTGACTCAATATCATCAATAAGTGCTAAACAATCCAATTCCAATTTTCAATTATAACTTCCCAATCATTCTTCCCAAAATTCCAAAAATCGACCCCGGACCCGTTTGGTCAAAACACGAGGTTCGGACCAAATTCAAATCACCCATTCACCTACGAGCCCGAATATATAATTTGTTTTCAAATTCAACCTCAAAACGAGGTCTAAATCAAGAAAAATCAAAAAGCCCTAACTCTACCCAATTCCCTAATTTCTATCCTTAATTACATGTTTTAGGCCTAGAATTTCAATAGATGTTGATGGAAAATGAAGAAAACGAATTAAACAATGCTTACCCAAGAAACTTTGGTAAAGAAATGCTTCAAAAATCGCCTAGGAGCTTTGGAGAAGAAATGGTTCATGAAAGTGTTATGAAATCCCGTTTTTGGTTCTGTTTTGGAACTTTAAAATAACTAGGCAAAATGACTCTACACGTTTGTGATAGACCTCTCGCGTTCGCAGATAGGTCAGGCTTTTTGGCCTTCGCGTTCATGGATAGGGGTTCGCGTTCACGAAGTTGTAGCTCCTCGAGCCCTCGCGTTCGCGTCCTTGGGGTCGCGTTCACGTAAAGTGTTCTACCCATTCCCCCTGCCCAGGCACTTGGCCTTCGCGTTCGCATAGCCATGAACGCGTTCGCGAAGGTCTAACCCCCCGCTGCCTCGCGTTCGCTACCTGGTCTACTCGTTCGCGTAGAAGGGAATTTCCTTCAGCAAATTTACTCATCGCATTCGCGAGGGTTCTCCGCGAACGCGAAGAAGACCATACTAGAACTAGAAACCTGCAACTTTCATAAGTCTAAAACCACTCTGAAATACTCCCGAGCCCTCGGGGATCCTAACCAAACACATGTACTAACTCAACATCATCGTACGAACCTATCAGTGCGATCAAATCGCCTAAATAACCTCAAAAACAATGAATCAAACCTCAAAATCAAGAATTTTTTCCAATTTTCTTCATCAAGTTTCAAATTTAGGATTTCAAGTTCGAAACACGTCAAACGACGTCCGATTTTAACTAAACTTTACAAAAACATCTTAAATCATATATAAGACCTATACCGGATGCCGGAACCAAAATACGAGCCCGATACCAATACGTTCTAATCAAATTTCATTTCAATTTTCCTTAATAATTTTAGAAAAATAATTTCCTTTAAAAATTTATTTCTCGGGCTCGGGTCATCGGAATTCGATTCTGAGCATACGCCCAAGTCCCATATTTCCCTACGGACCCTCCGGGACCGTCAAATCATGGGTTCGGGTCTGTTTACCCAAAATGTTGACCAAAGTTAAATTTATTCATTTTAAACTCAAATTTCATCATTTTTCACAGAATTTCATATTTAAGCTTTCCGGCTACGCGTCCGGACTGCGCACGCAACTCTAGGCGACTTTAAATGAGGTTTTATGGCCTCGAAAGCATAGAATGCAATTAAAACATGTGATGACCCTTTGGGTCGTCACATTGTCCACCTCTAAAACAACTGTTCGTACTCGAACGGATAGAAGAAAGAAGTACCTGAGTCGGGGAAAAGATGAGGATAACGGCTTCGCATATCAGACTCAAACTCCCAGGTCGATGCCTCATGAGGCTGACCTCTCCACTGAATACGAACAGAAGGAAAACCTTTCGACCTCAACTGATGAACCTACTGTCTAGAATAGCCACCGGCTCCTCCTCATAAGACAAGTCCTTGTCCAACTGGACAGTGCTGAAATCTAACACGTGGGATGGATCGACGTGATACTTCCGAAGCATGGACACATGAAACACAAGATGCACGGCTGATAAGCTCGGCGGCAATGCAAGTCTATAAGCTACCTCTCCCACTCGATCAAGAATCTCAAACGGGCCAATGAACCTGGGGCTAAGCTTGCCCTTCTTCCCAAATCTCATCACGCCCTTCATAGGCGACACTTGGAGCAATACTCGCTCACCAACCATAAAAGCCACATCTCGAACCTTGCGGTCTGCATAACTCTTTTGCCTGGACTGAGCTATACGAAGCCTATCCTGAATGATCCTGACCTTGTCCAAGGCCTCCTGAACCAGATCCGTACCCAACAACCGAGCCTCCCCCGACTCAAACCATCCAACCGGAGATCGACATTGCCTACCATACAAACCTCATAAGGAGCCATCTGGATGCTCGACTGGTATCTGTTGTTGTAGGCAAACTCTGCTAAAGGAAAAAACTGATCCCACGAGCCTCCAAAATCAATGAGATAAGCTCGGAGCATATCCTCCAGAATTTGAATAGTCCGCTCGGACTGGCCGTCCGTCTGGGGATGAAATGTTGTACTCAACTCCACCTGAGTGCCCAACTCTCGCTGAACTGCTCTCTAGAAACGCGAGGTAAACTGCGTACTCGGTCCGAAATGGTAGATACAGACACACCATGAAGACGAACAATCTCCCCGATATAGATCTCAGCTAACCTCTCGGATGAATAGGAGACTGCCACAGGAATGAAATGCGCTGACTTGGTCATCCTATCAACAATGACCCATACTGTGTCAAACTTCCTCCGAGTCTGCGGGAGCCCAACAACGAAATTCATAGTGATTCACTCCCACTTCCACCCCGGGAAGCTCAATCCTCTGAAACAATCCACCAGGCCTCTGATACTCATACTTAACCTGCTGTCAATTCAAACACCAAGCCACATATGCAACAATATCCTTCTTCATTCTAAACCACCAACAATGCTGCCGCAAATCCTGGTACATCTTCGCGGCGCCCGTATGAATAGAGTACCTGGAGCTATGGGTCTCCTCTAAAATCAACTCTCGAAGCCCATCCACATTAGGCACATAAACTCGACCCTGCAATCTCAAAACTCCATCATTACCTAAGGTAACCTGCTTGGCACCTCCACGCTGCATCGTGTCTCTAAGGACACACAAATGAGGATCATCATACTGCCGATCATGAATACGCTCCAATAAAGAAGAACGAGCGACCGTGCAAGCTAATACACGACTAGGCTCAAAAATATCCAACCTCACAAACCGATTGGCCAAAGCCTGAACATCCAAGGCAAACGGTCTCTTTCTCTGCCTCAAATTCAACTCCTTTTGCTTGAACAAATATTGAAGACTTTTATGATCCGTGAACACCTCACACGCCACGCCATACAGATAGTGCCTCCAAATATTCAATGCGTGAACAATGGTTGCCAACTTTAAATCATAAACCGGATAGTTCTTCTCATGAATCTTCAACTGCCTCGAAGCATAGGCAATGACCTTGCCATCCTGCATCAACACTACACCAAGCCCAATACAAGATGCATCACAATAAACTGTATAAGGCCCTGAACCTGTGGGTAAAACCAACACCGGTGCCGTAGTCAGAGCTATCTTGAGCTTCTGAAAGCTCGCCTCACACTCGTCCGACCATCTGAACTGGGCACCCTTCTGGGTTAACCTAGTCATCAAGGCTGCAATAGATGAAAACCCCTCCACGAACCAACGATAGTAGCCTGCCAATCCCAAGAAACTCAAAATCTCTGTGGCTGATGCTGGTCTAGGCCAGTTCTTGACTGTCTCAGTCTTCTTCGGATCAACCTGAATACCCTCTGCTAACACAACATGACCCAGGAATGCAACTGAACTCAACCAGAACTCACACTTTGAGAACTTAGCATATAACTAACTATCCTTCAAAGTCTCAAGAATCACTCTGAGATGTTGCTCGTGCTCCTCCTGGCTACGGGAATATATCAAAATATCATCAATGAAGACCATCACGAACGAGTCCAAATAAGGCCTGAACACTCGGTTCATCAAATCCATAAAGGCTACTAGGGCATTTGTCAACCCGAACGACATAACTAAGAACTCATAATGCCTGTATCGAGTGCGGAAAGCTGTCTTAGGGACATCAGAGGCCTTAATCCTTAACTGATGGTAGCCAGATCTCAAGTCTATCTTTGAAAATACCTTGGCACCCTGAAACTAATCGAATAAATCATCAATCATCGGAAATGGATACTTATTCTTGATTGTAACCTTGTTCAATTGCTCGTAATCGATACACATTCTCATTGACCCATCCTTTTTCTTAACAAACAACACCGACGCACCTCAAGGCGAAACACAGGGTCTAATGAAACCCTTCTCAAGTAAGTCTTGCAACTGCTCTTTCAACTTGTTCAACTCTGGCGGAGCTATACGACACGGCAGGATAGAAATAGGCTGAGTGCCCGGATCCAAATCAATGAAGAAGTCAATATCCCTGTCGGGTGGCATCCCCGACAGTTCTGAAGGGAATACCTCAGGAAACTTGCGAACAACAGGCACAGAATCAATAGAGGGAACCTTAGCACTAGAATCGTGAACATATGCCAAATAGGCCAAACACCCCTTCTCGACCATACGCCGAGCCTTCACATACGAGATAACACTGCGGGTAGAATGACCAGGAGTCCCTCTCCACTCTAAACGAGGCATACCCGGTAAAGCTAAGGTCACAGTCTTAGCTTGGCAATCCAAGATAGCGTGGTAAGGGGATAACCAGTCCATCCCCAATATAACGTCGAAATCAACCATATCTAAAAGTAACAAATCTACACGAGTCTCAAGACCCTTGATCACCACAATACAAGAACGATGGACTCGATCAACCACAATAGAATCACCCACCGGTGTAGACATATAAACAGGATCACTCAGTGAATCACTAGGCATGATCAGATACGGTGCAAAATAAAACGACACATACGAGTACGTAGACCCTGAATCAAATAGCACTGAAGCATCTCTATCACAAACCAGAATAATATATGTAATGACTGCATCTGAAACCTCAGCCTCGGGCCTAGCTGGAAGGGCGTAACATCGGGGCTGGGCCCCACCACCCTGAACTACCTCTCTGGGACGGCCTGCTGCTGGCTGGCCTCCACCTCTAGCACCTCTACCCCCACCCCTAGCTGGCTGGGTGGCCTGTGGAACACCTGGGGCCTGAACCATAACACGAGAACCCTGATGCGGAGAATTGCTCGAAGCTCGAGGGCAATACCTAGCAATGTGCCTCGTGTCACCACAAGTAAACAAGCCCTTAGTTGTTGGGGCTGACGACCCTCGAAACTCTGAAGCGGTGGTGCACTGGTAGGTGCTGGTGGTGCACTGAAGGACTATTGATCAGAATACTACATCGGAGGACCACGGCTACCTGAAGCATCGTGAGAAACCTGAATAGCTAACTGAAAGGGCCTAGGAGGATGGCCTCTACCATATGAATCTCTACCTACAAACAAGGTACCACTGAATCTGCCTGAATGACGGGGCCTCTTATCCGACCCATGACCACCTCCCTATAATAGAACCATCTCAACTCTGTGGGCCACATTGGCCGCCTCCTAAAAGGTGATCTCACTCCCAGTCTCCCTAGCGATTTGAAGACGAATCGGCTGAATCATACCATCAATAAACCTCCTCACCCTCTCTCTCTCTCTCTGTAGGAAGTATGACAAGAGCATGGCGAGCTAAGTCAATGAACTTGGTCTCATATTGGGTAACAGTCATGGAACCCTACTAGAGGCGCTCAAACTGCCTTCGATAGGCCTCTCTTTGAGTATGGGGAGAAACTTCTCCAGAAATAACACTGAAAACTGCTCCCAAGTCAAGGCTGGCGAACCGGCTGGTCTAGCTAAGCAATAATCCCTCCACCAAGTCTTGGCGGATCCAGACAAGCAAAATGTATCAAAATCGACCCCATTGGTCTCAACAATACCCATGTTCCTGAGAATCTCGTGGAAATTGTATAGAAAATCTTGGGGATCCTCAGAAGGAGCACCGCTAAAGGTAGTAGTGAAGAGCTTGGTGAACCTATCCAGCCTCCACAAAACATCGGTAGACATAGCCGCTCCATCAACGGTTTGAGTTACTACACCCGGCTGAACTGCTCCAACTGGCTCAACTGCTAGAGTCTGAATCTGAGGAGCTACCTGCTCCGGAGTGCGAGTAGCAGGAGTCTAGGCCCCTCCTCCAGCATGAGAGACGGTTGGTGCTACAAGAAGCAAGTCTGCTCAGGTGACACTCTCCATGAGGCCCACTAATCGGACAAGAGCATCCTGAAGAACTGGGGTAGCAATAAACCCTTCCGAGACCTGAGCTGGGCCCACCGGAACCGCTGGGGCCGGAACCTCCTCGTCAAAATTAACCTGAGGCTCTGCCACTGGTGCTGCTACTCGGAGCTGAGCTCTGCCCCTACCTCGACCTCTAGCACGGCCTCGGCCTCGCCCTCTGCCCCTCGTAGGAGCTGCTGTTGGGGGCTCGGACTGCTGAGCGGTAGATGAGGAAGCGCATGTTCTCGTCATGTTCGAAAGAATAGAGTAGAAATCCAATTAGCATTGAGAAACAAATCTGCACAACAAGAAAGAACAAATGTGAAATTTTTCCTAACTCTGTAGCCTATAGGGATAAATACAGACGTCTATGTACCGATTCCTCAGACTCTATTGAGCTTGTCCATGAATTGTGAGACCTATGTAACCTAGAGCTCTGATACCAACTTGTCACGACCCAAATTTCCCACCCTCGGGAGTCATGATGGCACCTACTCATAGAAGCTAGGCAAGCCATGAACTTAGAAATCATTAACTCCTTTATTTTAAAACTTCATACCAATTATAATAAGGAAATAAACTATTAAATAACAGCGGAATATGAATTTTAGCGGAAGTCTTAAATAAATAGAAAACGAAAATGTCTCAAAGACCATCACGTACCTCTAACCAGAACCTGGTGGGCACAACATCCACATACTACTAAGAGTACTAAATACAACCGTTTGAAAGAAATATAGCACTGTTTGTCACGAATACATGAGATAACAGAATATGAAACAAGATAGAGGAGACGCAGGGCCTGCGGACGCCTACAAGGGTACTTCGGTGTCTTGGTGGACTGAAGGCTGGCTCTCGAGCTACTGCTGCTGACCAAAAGCTACTCTGGTATATGCACAGAGTGCAGAATATAGTATCAGCACAACCAACCCCATGTGCTAGTAAGTGTCTGGCCTAACCCGTCGAGGTAGTGATGAGGCTAGGACAGACTCCAGAAAAACCTGTGCAGTTATATAATATATGGCGGAAAAAGTTAACAGGTAATAAGCAATCAAAGCTGGGGAGGGGGAACATGCTTCAGGGGTAGCAGATAAAACAGAATATCAAAAAATAATAAGGAACTACAATTTAACTTCTAACACGGATAAAAAGGAAATAAGGCAACTTTCACTTTTAGTTTCATCTTGTTGCAGGCGTGCAACCCGATCCCATTTCTCATATCATGTGGTTGGCGTACCACTCGCTCCCATTTCATTATATCTTGTGGTAGGCGTATCACCCGCTCCCATTTCATTATATCTTATGGTAGGCGTACCACCCGCTCTTATTTACAAGTCATCACAAAATTACAAGAAAACTCGGTAAGGGAACAATATAATAACTTCCCGGCAAGGGAACAACAATATCAAAACAGTCATCCCGACAAGGTAGAATCAGCTATAACCAAATCCTAACTCATTTTGTACTCAGCTCAATTAATGAAAATACTCAATCATAACTAAGATCTACGGGGATAAAATCAATCTTTACTCAATATAGGAGATCATTAATTAAAGCATCTGAAGTGCCATCTAAGAGCAAAACAATGTTCAAATTTAAGACTCATGGTCATGCTCGACAGTAATGTATAGATACTCGTCACCATGCCTATACGTCGCACTCAACAAGAAGCAAGTAGCAAATAGGACTCAACTCCTAATCCCTCAAGCTGAGGTTAGACCGAACACTTACCTCGAACTTTCACGGCCAACTCAAGCTTCGAACACCGCTTTTCCTCTCAAATTCGGCTCCAACCCAATCGAATCTATACATAATTGACTCAATATCATCAATACGTGCTAAACAATCATTCTTCCCAAAATCCCAAAAATCGACCCCGGACCCGTTTGGTCAAAACACGAGGTTCGGACCAAATTCAAATCATCCATTCACCCACGAGCCCGAATATATAATTTGTTTTCAAATCCGACCCCAAAACAAGGTCTAAACCAAGAAAAATCAAAAAGCCCTAATTCTACCCAATTCCCTAATTTCTACCCTTAATTACATGTTTTAGGCCTAGAATTTCAATAGATGTTGATGGAAAATGAAGAAAACGAGTTAAACAATGCTTACACAAGAAACTTTGATGAAGAAATGCTTCAAAAATCGTCTAGGAGCTTTGGAGAAGAAAGGGTTTATGAAAGTGTTATGAAATTCCATCTTTGGTTCTGTTTTGGAACTTTAAAATAAGTGGGCAAAATGACTCTACGCGTTCGCGATAGACCTCTCGCGTTCGCAATGGGTCGGGCTTTTTGGCCTTCACATTCGCGGATAGGGGCTCGCGTTCGCGAAGCTGTAGCTCCTCGAGCTCTCGCATTCGCGTCCTTGGGGTCGCGTTTGCGTAAGGTGTTCTACCCATTCCCCCTGCCCAGGCACTTGGCCTTCGCGTTCGCATAGCCAGGAACGCGTCCGCGAAGGTATAGCCCCCCACTGCCTCGCGTTCGCGACCTGGTCTATGCGTTCGCATAGAAGGGAATTTCCTTCAGCAAATTTACTCATCGCGTTCGCGAGGGTTCTCCTGCGAACGCGAAGAAGACCATACCAGAACTGGAAACCTGCAACTTTCATAAGTCTAAAATCACTCCGAAATACTCCCGAGCCCTCGGGGATCCTAACCAAACACATGAACTAACTTAACATCATCGTACGAACCGATTAGTGCGATGAAATTGCCTAAATAACCTCAAAAACAATGAATCGAACCTCAAAATCAAGAATTTTTTCCAATTTTCTTCATCAAGTTTCAAATTTAGGAGTTCAAGTCCGAAACACGTCAAACAACGTCCGATTTTAACCAAAATTTACAGAAACATCTTAAATTATATATAAGACTTGTACCGGGCGCCGTAACCAAATACGGGCCCGATACCAACACGTTTTAATCAAATTTCATTTCAATTTTCCTTAATAATTTCAGAAAAATAATTTCCGTTAAAAATTCATTTCTCGGGCTCGGGACCTCGGAATTCGATTCCGGGCATACGCCCAAGTTTCATATTTTCCTACGGACCCTCCGGGATCGTCAAATCATAGGTCCGGGTCTGTTTACCCAAAATATTGACCGGAGTCAAATTTATTCATTTTAAACTCAAATTTCATCATTTTTCATAGAATTTCATATTTAAGCTTTCCGACTACACGTCCGGACTGCACACGCAACTCGAGGCAACTCTAAATAAGGTTTTCAAGGCCTTGGAAGAATAGAATGCAATTAAAATAGGTGATGACCCTTTGAGTCATCACAGTTGATGTATTTTGTCCTCTCATGGAATATAGGATTAGCTGCTATTTGTATTGCAACTTTGCTGTCTGATATCATCTTTACTGGCATCTGAATATTGACTCCAAGTTCTTTGAACAAGCCTACCAGCCATGTGATTTTTGTTGCACATGCGGCCATGCTTCTAAACTCAGATTCTGCAAAACTTCTTGAGACAGTGTTCTACTTCTTGGACTTCCAAGATATTAAAGACCTTCCAAACTTGACTAAGTACCCAGTGACTGATCTTCTTGTTTCTATGAATGCTCCCCAGTTATAGTCATAGTAGGTAGTGAGTTGCTCAGTATGTCCTGTAGGCATGATCAATCCCAGACCAGGAGCTTCTTTGATATACCTCACTAGCCTTAAAGATGCTTCCATATGAGATACTTTAGGAGAGTGCATGTATTGACTTAATACATGTACTGCAAAGACAATATCAGGCTTAGTCATAGTTAGGTACAACAATCTTCCAACCAACCTTTGATACCTGCTGGGATCTTCAAGTAGCTTATCCTCATATGATTCCTTATGGTTGATATACTCATCATACTTCACTGATGTAAGTTTTTGGTTCAATTCTAGTATAGTATCAGCTGGTTTAGCTCCTCGTTGGCCCGCCTCAGCAATTAGCTCAAGAGCATATTTTCTTTGACTCATGAAGATGCCCTTATTTGATCTTGCACATTCGATGCCAAGGAAGAACTTTAACTCCCCCAGGTCTTTCATCTTGAACCTCTATTATAGTTTACGCCTAGTGTCACTAATCATACGTGGATTACTACTAGTGAACAACAAGTCATCCATATACACCAGAACTATGACTATGTTACCTGCAGTCTTCTTGGTGAATAAGGAATAGTCATAGTGACTTTGTTCAAATCCCATTAACACCAGAGCTTCAGCCAGTTTCAAATTCCACTGCCTAGGAGCATGTTTGAGACCATATGGAGATTTGTGTAAGAGATCACCGTTGAGGAAGGCATTATGCACATCCATTTGATATATGAACCACTAATTTGAAGCTGCAAGAGCAATAGTGGACCTAACCATGACCATCTTAACTACTGGTAAAAAAGTTTCACTATAGTCTAAGCATTCCTTTTGACTATAGTCTTTGGCTATCAGTCTTGCCTTGAATCTCTCTATCTCCCCTGATGTCTTATGCTTGATCTTGAATATCCATCTGCAGCCAATAGGTTTCTTTTTCAGGAGGCAGATCCATAATACTTCAGGTGTGATAATGTTGCTATCTCCAATTTCATAGCTTACACCCACTGAGGATCTTTGACTGCCTTTGAGAATGTTTGAGGCTTAGTACATGCAGAGTAAGCTGATAAGAGTTGACTATAGGATGGAGATATATTTAAGTAGATAACATGAGCTGAGATTGTATAAGCACATTTGGACCATCTTGACGGAACCACATAGTCCTGTAACCATATAGGAGGTCTACTGGTTCTAGAAGACTTTCTAAGTTCTTGTGAACTCAGAGGAACAACTACAGGTTTTTCACTTGTAGTTGAAATTTCACTTGTGTTTGGAATAAGATAGTGATCATTTTCATTGTCATCTTCTGAGGTTGCTAGAGAGGACTGTATCACCACTTTGAGGAGTTGTGGTAGGATGAACTGAGTTGTCAATAGCATCAGGAACAAACTCCAGCACAGGAAACAAAGGATTAGTGATTTGTTAATGTGCTTTAAATGATATATTTCTCTCTGAAATGTAACATTCATGTTGACTAGGAAGGTTTTTGAGGAAAGATCATATAAAATATATCCCTTCTAGGTAGATGAATACTCCATGAGAACAACTGATATTGCTCTAGATAAAAACTTCTCATGCACTTTAGGACTGGATGAATAGCACAAGAACCCAAAAACTCTTAAGTGATGCAATGAGGGAGGATACAATAAAGCATCTCAAAGGAGTCTCGTACCCAATTACCTTAGATGGAAGTCAACTGATGAGATAGACAGTTGTAGTGACACACTATTCCCAGAATCTTAGAGGAATGTAGGCTTAAAATCTAAGAGACCTTGTCATCTCCAGGATTGTTCTATACTCTTGTTCCACAACTCCATTTTTGTTGTGGAGTGTATATACAGGAACTTTGGTGCATGATCACAAGAGTAGTTATCAAGGATGTAAATTCATTGCTAAAGATTTTTTGCTCTCAAGTACTTTACATTAGTAGAGAACAAATTTTTTTCTTTTACCAGAAAGTCTCTCAGCACTACTACAGTTTTAGATTTAGAGTTAATAAGAAATATTGAAGTATATCTAGAGTAGTCATCAATTAGAGTGACAAAGAATCTTTTTCCATCACAGGTTGGCACCCTATAAGGTCCCCAAATATCACAATGCACTAATTCAAATATAGACTTGGTAGTTGAGTTACACAGAGGAAAGGACAATTTTGATTGCTTAGCCAAAGGACATACATAACAGTGTTCATGAGAGCAATCCTTCACATCACTGATTACATTGAGCCTTTTTATTATATTTACACGAGCATGTCCTAACCTCTTGTGCCACAGACTATTAGATGAGAAGAAACTAGAATTTAAAATAGTATTAGAACTAGACTTAGGCTCAGAACTAGAAGATACATCAACTGTGCTGAGACATCTTCCGTCAGATAGTATTGAGGAGTTTTGAAGACCTTCTCCCTATAGGATATACATTCCATGATTCTCCCTACCAATTCCCTTCACCTGACCACTGCAGAGATCCTGAAAAATATAAAAGTCAGGGAAGAAGGCAACAAGGCACTTAAGCTCCTTGGTGAGTTGCGATACTGACAATAAGTTATACTTAAAGTATAGTATGTACATCACATAAGATATATTATGATCCTTAAGAACAGTAGCCTCCCCTTTATGAGTAACAGACACCATTTCTCCATTTAGTAAGTGAACTACATTTTTACTTTCTTTGTTAATAGTACTCTACGAATTAAGCATGTAAATTCTAGAAGTCATCTAATTGGAAGAACCAGTGTTTATGATACAGTTATTATTGACAAAGTTGGTCATTAGGGCAATCAGAGTACCTGTTGCAGCCAATCTACTAGATGATCTTGGAGCTTCCTCATTCCCCTTTGACAGCAGCTGAAGAATTTGTTGATATTGTTCTTTAGTAAAGATAAGCATGAGCTAAATGAGGCTGAGGAGGAGGTCCAAAGTTAGGAGCATGCTGTTGTGGATAGGCAATCTACTGCTGTGGATACACACAGGAATTTCCTCCTTTGTTCTGTTGATAGGCAGCATTGGCTTGAGGCAATGCACCCTGTGGTTGAGAGTTCCCGTGAGTAGTATCTCCTACAGCAAAGTCTACACCTGAGGCACCATTAGCATACAAACCAGGGATAGATGTAGGACCTTTCCTCTTGGTCTTGAAGTCAGGTGGATATCCTACGAGTTTGTATTAATTCTCTTTGGTGTGTCCCTTGCGATGACAGTATTCACATTGAATCTGACTCTTCTTGAATTTGTAGTTACCTCCTGAGGCTCCATTTCCTTTGTTGCTATATAATTTTGTGCTTTCTATCCCTTCAGTAATTAGCATAGACTGCTGACAGGTTGCAAACTTCTCTGACTTTCTTGATCAATAAGCAGTGCATATGCTTTGTTGATGCTAGGTACATGAGACATCATCATAATTTGGCTTCTGGCGGGGGCATAGGTTTCATTCAAACCTACCAGAAACTGTAGTAACCTATTAGCTTCAAAATGCTGAGAATATTTCATAGATTCAGGATGAGAGCAACCAGGACAAGGCATGAGTGCGTCAAATTCATCCCATAGATCTTCCAGTTTAGAGAAATAATCAACAATTGCCATGGTTCTTTGAGTAACACTATGAATTTCTCTATGAAGATATAGAACTTTAGAGCCATCGACTTTATCAAATCTTTCCTTGAGATCCCCCAAACCTTAGGAGCATCAGAAGCATACAAAAGACTACTCAATAAGCCCTGTCTAACCGAGTTTATGATCCATGATAGAACAATGACATTAACTTTTTTCCACTAATCATGTAACTCAAGTTCAAATCTAGTTTTAGGAAATTGACCATCAACAAAACCTAATTTGCTCTTACCTAAAAGGCCAATTCTCATATCACGACTCCATTGAGCATAATTGTCAGATCCAGTCAGCTGAAGTGATATTAGTATACTTCATGGAGTATTTGTTGGCTGTAAGAACAAAGGATGATTGTGATCAATTATTGGGAAACTTGTGGTACCTGTGCCCAAATCATAATTTCCAGTGTTAGGAGGAACAAGTACATCACTCGAGGGACTCGACTCATCTCCAATTGCCACTTTCTAGTAGCAAAGTACTCGCAGATTAGTTGTAGTGAACAATTCTGCAAAATTCTCTCTCAATTCACAAACCCTAGCTCCTTCTAGCTCTGATGAACTCTAAGACAATTCGACCAGAAATTGTTGAACTGAAGTTTCCGAGAAGACTGGAGCGAAACTAGAGTTACGATGAAGATCTATGCCGGTGGCTCTGATACCATGTTAACAGCCATAGACATCAACGAGAGAGAGAGAGAGAGAGAGAGAGAGAGAGGGAGAGAGAGAGAGAATTAAGAAAGACGAAGAACTGTTTGAGTAAAATTGGAAACACAATCGTGCGTTTTTCTATTCACAGAACATTGTATATATACAGTAAATTAACTAACAACTAACCACCTAACCATAACTAACTTTTAACTACCTAACTATACATTTAACAACCTAACTATAGTTAAGTTTACTTCCTAACTAAGGTTAGTCATCAGCTTGTGTTTCGTCTAGCCAACACCGCACCTTAAAGGGTTTGATGTAGACAGCTTACCATAATGCAAACATTACTGGCTGTTTTCACGGCTCAAACTCGTAACCTATATAATTTATACGGAAACAACTTTGTTGTTGCTCCAGTATTCCCATTCAGTTATTTGCTTCAAATGCCCCTTAAAAATGGGATGCATTCGTAAATTTGGACTAGACAGAAAAAGAGGTCTCCTACAGAAGAAGGATACATAACAAAAAAAGTGAAACAAACTAATAAGTTAGTTTCTGTTTGCCTATTTTGATTTGAAAAGTTTTCGTACAGTTTTCCTGAAGACTAAAATCTATGTTCAGATTTTCAGAACAAATATGTTTGTCTACGAATCGAATCAAAAAGTTTGTTGACAAATCAAAAATCTTAAGCGTTGTTTGCTTTGAGGGTCAAAAACATTTAGAGTCACTTGGGAGCAAAATTTATGGGTGGTCATCTAACTTTGTATGCATAACACAAAAGTCTCTATTATTTCTTTTTTACATAAAAATTATTTTACTTTGCTCCACTTTTCACAAAAAAAAAAAAAACTTCGGTCATTTTTTGTTAAAAACCCACCTAAAATATGAGAGTAAATAACAAAAATGATCCTTATATTTTCAGGTAAGTTTAATATGCGCCTAGAGCTGTCAATATGGGTTGGGTCGGGTAGCCCAGCCCAACCCACGTGGGCTTAGCAATTGACGAGCTGGGCTGGGCTAGCCCACCATTTTGATGGGCCTTATCACCCACCCCAACCTTATGTGGGCCGCGAGCCCCCACGGGCCGGCCCATCATTTTAAAAAATATAATTTTGTATTTTTTCTTTAAGTTCACACCTAAAAAAAGATAATTATTTAAAAGTTAAAAAATATCTTATTGGAAAAAATTTGCAAAACTTAATAACTTTTTATATTGTTCCAATATATCACAATAAATACTAAAAAAAGTAAAAGACAAGACTATATTTCATTCACTAAAAGTCAAAACTTAAAACAAACTATTCAAGAGAACGTTCATGATGCTTATGAGATATCCAACACATCATCTTCATCAAACACATTTGAATCCGCTTGTGACAAGGTTGTCTTAACATTTTCACTTTCATCTACAATTCATATGCAATATTAATTAGTTAAATATTAAAAATAATTAAATTTTAAAAATTAATAATATTTAAATTCACATAAAAAAATATTACCAGTTTGAGTTCATGAAAACCTGTGCAGCCAATTTCAAATAGTAACAAGTGTTTGGACATTTTCATAATAAATACAACTTCTGTACTTTGTAATAACATGCCACCAATGCTAAATGTTGATTCCGATGATACAATGGTAATAAGAATGCTAAGTACATCACGCACCATCATTGAAAGATCGGGATATTTTGTAGAATGGTCCTTCCAATACATGACAATAGCATCTTTTGAAACTTCTCAAGATCAAGTTTTGGTTCCTCTTAGTAAAGATCCAATTCTGACTTTCCATCTCTAAAGGCAGTATACTTTTTATTTTTTATATATTTTAAATAAATATTTTATTAGGCCCACGGGCCGGCCCGACCCAGCCTCAGTCAACCTTATGGGCCACGGGCTTACTCGGACCGGGCTTAAAAGCCTCGTTTTTAAACGGGCTCCAAAAACTCTAGCCCAACCCTGTTAAATCACGAGCTGGGCTGACCCAACGGGCCAAGCCCATATTGACGGCTCTATTAATGCGCCCATAAATATACTCCTTATTTGTTTTGATTGAATAAGGCCGTCAAAAGTGAGTACTTTTGGTTTTCATCGAGTGTTTAACAAATTATAATTGTTATTTTAATAAAAATGTGAAAAAGAGATTACTATGGAATCACATTTAGAAGTGTATTTTTATAATTTCAGCAATTTTTGACTTATTATAAGATTTTTTATAACTTTTTGAGGTGTAATATGCTATTTTAAAATTTATTTCTAGCATCATGTGCATTTTTTGTTTTACGACTTTTGGATTTGACAAGTCCATCCCATCAAAGTATTTAGTCTTACTTGCAATTAAGTATAAGATAACTGAATTTTGTTGTTTCATAATTAATCATGTGATCTGAAGATATAAAATTTGTATATCGTGAAAGGAGTAAATCATTTTCAAGGTGAGTGTAGGTTAGTTGCATTAAAGTTGATTATGGTGATTGGTGAATTAGCATTCATCCATTGGTTTGACTTTTGGACAAATCATTAATTTTTTTTTATCGATTAAATGATCAAATAACTATTTAATTTAGTCTGAAAGAGATGTGATTTGTTTGTATATATTACAAGAGGATGCTACAAAGCTAAAGTGTGTCACTACTTTCTTGTTTACTTTCCAACTAATTTTACAATTATAATATTTTTTACAGTAACTTTATGCTTAAGTTAGTAGAGCACCTACGATTTTTTTTTTGTCCATTATTGGATTTGACGGAACTATATTGGTAATTCTAGTTAATTAAATTTTAGTTTTCAGTATATTTAATAAGCAGAGTTTTATTAAATCTTTGATGAAAATTAAAAGCGCTCATTTTTTATAACCTCGTGGGATCAAAATCGCTAAGGAGTATATTTAAGGGACCAATTTGAATTTACCCCAAATATAGGGATCATTTTTTGTCATTTTCTCTCACATTTTATGTGAGTTTCATATAAAAAATGATCAAAGTTATTTTTGTGAAAAGTGGAGCAAAATAAAATAATTTTTATGTAACAAGAGAAAAAATAGTGATATTGGGGTAACGAGCACAAAGTTGAGTGATCACCCATAAAATTTACCCGTCATTTGATTGCTGGTTAAGAAGGGAGTTTTCATGTATTAAAACTAGCATAGCTAATACCATATTATTGGTAGCTTTTTATAAAATTCAGAATACCAATTCAAGCACGGCGTTTGGTTATTATTTTACTATCCCACATAAATAAATTATGTACTTCATAAGTTATGAGTCAATTTAAGTGTTATATACGTGGGGTAGAAGATGGAATAACTAAATTCTACATAACTATTTTTTACGTAATTAATTAATTCCTACATTACTAGTACCTGCATATATAACTTATAACTCCAGCTAGCAACCAAATGACTCCTTAATACCAAGTTAAATTTCGTCATTGTTAATAGAGTGCCAGCCATCTATTTCATATTTCGTATTTCGTATTCTGTATTTCATATTTCATATTTCTTATATATTGTTGTTATTTTTAATATGCATTTTTATGGTACTAATATATCATCTCCTATTGCTTTTTGAGCCGAGGGTCTCCTGGAAACAGTCTCTCTACCCTTCGGGTTAGGGGTAAGGTCTGCGTACATATTACCCTCCCCAGACCCCACTTGTGAAATTATACTGGGTCGTTGTTATTGTTGTTGTTAATAGAGTGCCAAATTTGTAGTATAAAATTCTGCATTACTAAAATAAGCATCGTATAATAATATTTAATGCAACATTAGATTATAGACCAAATGTACCAACTTTTCTCCTTCTTGAATGGAACAAAACCATGAAAAGGTTTACTACCCGAGTGATTTCCGTGTTTGTACTTCATCACCAATCTGGAATTTTCTTGCTTTTTTGGACCATCAATAAGTACGGAATCTAGGAAAATTTTATTTTGTGTCTTGTACAACTGACACTAGTTGTATGACATAACTTTTTTGTCTCACAGTTTTGTCGGCCCAGAAGTGTAAGATTGGGGTCCACAAATTTGTGAGACAAAAAGGAGCTTCATACAACTAGTGTAAATTGTACGAGACACAAAATAAAACTTCTCCGGAATCTAGACCAAGTGCAAATACTAGGTTTTTTCGAGGAAAACAAAGTGTGTACAAAGCAACCACACAAAGAAATCGAGACGGCACTCGCTATAAATTAATTTTAGGCCACTACATATTATAGATTCATTTCTTATGATGTTTATATATCTGTAATTTTCTAGTTTGTTGAAATGTCATGTTAGGTGAATATTCATGGGCACCTGAATTTCACTAAACTATATAGTCCTGTTAATTTAACATAGTTAAGTAATTTAATAAAGTAAAAATTAATTATAATTAAATGAAAAAACTTGTATGCAAATACATATTTGTCGAGTGCTGATAAATTAAATGATTTTGTTACATAATTAGAGAAATAATAATAATTAAGGGTGCTTAAACTGCACCACCAAAGAGGTCAATCTGCTCGTCTTGTAAGTTATTTACACCGTTTTTGTAGAGGGAGGAATATTAATGAACGCCTGTTATTTATTACTTCCTCTGGTTCACTTTAATTAATTATTTGATTTTTTTGTGGTCCACAATATTTTATTTTTTGAGATATAAAAAAAATTGACTTTTTATTTCTTCGAAGTTTCCTTGAAGTAAAGATCCTAGAAGTATTTATTGTATTTTCAATAAATAAATTTATGTTAATATGACCAATTTCATTGTTAATTAATGCTAAAAGATGAATTTCTTAATATGTGTGAAAACAGTGAAAAAAATTAATTAAAGTGGACCGAAGGGAGTAGTATATTCTCTCTTTTATTCTTTTAAATGCAAATTTTGTTTTACCCGCTAAATTATAAGGGTTCGTTTGGTTACCAAAATTATAATTATAATTCAGAATAGAATTTGAGATTGTATTTATTTTATGGTTAGTCGTAAGTATTAGCTAATATTGGTACAAATTTTAAACTAAAATAGTGGTATTAAAAAACTATTCCATATAGGATGTGAGATAGCAATTTTCAAATGCTGGAATTGTTAATCACTAGATATCCATTTTGCGACCAAACAACCACAGGCGTCAAGAAATAATACATCTTTCACTATTTAAATGAGAACGATAATTCCCTTAGAGCTATAATTTTCCATTGAAACTTATAATTTTAATACAAAAAAAAGTATTATTGTCTTTTTCTCTTCTTTTTTTTACAAGATTTTTTTTATCCAAAGTCAGAAATTTAATTTTTGAAATAGCAAAATATATTTGTTGAGAAATATCATCAGAATTATTATATTTAAATAGTAACTCTACTTAATAAGGAAGAGAAGAACATGTTTGCTTTAGTTATAGTCTCTGTTTTAAAAGATAGAATTGGGACTTGCCCCGGGGCGGAACACTCGTAAAACGTCCCTGGGCTTATGTGTGGAACTTAGTTCCGTGAGACTTACGCCTCGGTCATCGGGGCTTACACCCCGGACACGCCCAACGCCCAACATAGTGGGCTCGCCTAATAAAACTCTATGCAATTGTATGTAACTAACCTTGTAATCCTCAAATTTTCTTTGACTATTCAAAATTACTTTTTTCTTAATCATAAATCATTATGTTAAGAGTATTTATGTTATAATTAAAATAAAAATTGTTGTATGTTATCCACTAAGACTGCTATGATAGTTAATTTTAAATAAATCTTTTATTTAAAAAGTATTTATTTATTAACTTTTGTTATGTCTTTACTATATAATAGTCCAAAAAAATTTTATACTTATTTTTCTAATTTTTTTTTTCATATTTACGAGATACAATACTTATTAATTTAATAGCTCAGTATTAGCTAGTAACTATTTACAAATAATTAGTTAGCATAATACTGTATGGTAAATTATGTGTCACTTTATTAACTTATTGAAACTTAAAAATAAATTATGCTAGAGAATCATATTGAAATTTTGAAATATATTTTTATATAAATTCTCTTTCAAATAGAAAGCATATTAAATAAAAGGAGTATTTTAAGAAAAAAATCAAATTATAATATCGAAATTCTTACAAGATTCATTACTCCTTAAGAGATACATATAAGATTTCATATCGAATACATTACTTTTGATGTTTGAGTTGTAATGACGTTGCAACTAATTTGCATATTATGATATATGTCATACTTTTCGTATTATTCATAGTTGAATTATACTTTATAAATATTTAAATATATTATTTGTTATAATTTTGTGATTTTAATATAATTTTTATAATTATTTTTATTTTATACTATTTTAAAACTCTTGAAATTATAAATTTTAAAGATTCGTGGGACTTACGCCCATGTCTCAGGGCTTACGTCTCGCCTCGTTAGAGATAAAACGCCTCGCCTCACGTCCCCGCCTTTTAAAACATTGGTTATAGTATTGAAGATCTGAATCCTTACTGTAGCATTGCATGGTATTACCTTCAGTAAAACAGTAATAATAATAGTAATAAATGTCTGTACTTGGGAACTATAATAGATGCTGTGTTGTTCAACATTAATTACTTTGGCATTGAATTAGGAGTAAATTAATTGAGGTTGCTAGCTGCTTATTGCTCATCTGTCGATCGTGCAGTCGTGAAGAATATGCTGTGGCATAAAAAAAAAGTTACTCATATTTAAAATCTTACTTTAATTTCTCTGACCTTATTAACAGTAAAGAGTCAAATTTCAAACATGAAATTCTTGTGAGCTTCAAAAATGAAATTAATGATGATAAATAGGAACCCCCACCCTCTAACTTTTAATTTTGACAGTTGGGTCAATGACTATCATTTTCCTATTTTAATTTTCTCTTGCTTAGGATTTTTAGAAGCCAGAAGATATTTATAGCATGTTTGACCAAATTTCTAAAATCACCTTAATTTGAAAAATAATTTTTTTACAAAATATTGTTGGTGAGAAGTATTATTTGGCTAATTAACTTAAAAAGCATTTTTGGTTAACAATTAATGTTTGATCAAGCTTTAAAAAGTGCTTCTACCTGTATTTTCTCAAACCAAAAAAAATAAATCACAAAGTGCGTTTTGGAATAACCTATTTTTTTCATCTTCTCAAAAATAGATTAAAAATAATTTTTTCCTACTAAAAGCTTGACCAAATATCTTAATTTTGCAAGAAAAAAAATGACAAAAGAAAATCACTTTTGACACACACAAAAAGAAGGGGGGGGGGGGGGGGGTGTTAAGCTATTAGTCGGACAAATGGAAATTGGTAAAGGATTACATCTGAGTAAACTAGAGAAGTATATTTCATTGTTTTTTCATCATCATAGTTCAGTGCTCGAATGTTAAAATTGGAGGGAAATATATGGTTTAAAATAAACGAATTATTTTTAAGGAAGTTTAATTTACTTCTCTACATCACAAAACATCTTAATTTTACCTCTATTATACTTTGGCATCATTTTATTTTGTCATTAGCAAATAATTTTGTATTTTTCCTTGATGTTAATGGAGCTACAACGGAGATAGTGCGAATTCTATGATCAAAATATTGACCAAGTTTACCACGTGGTAATGCATTACATCTATACAAACTAGAGAATTTTAAATTTTAGATTCGCTTCTATATTTGAATGTGATTAGTTCGCTCAAAACGCAAAGGTTTATATGCAAATAACCAGATCATTTGCTAATTATTTGGAGGGTAAAATTAAGAAATTCCATAGAGAAATATTTTTGACATTTTTCGAAATATATATATACCTCCAATAAATAGCACAAACTTTGGACTCGAGAATTTAAATCTCGAATTCATCTTTAAAAAGTATAGTCTTCTACAAAGTATATATTTATTTCTAAAAAAATAACAAAAATAGCAAAAAGAAGAGGAATAACTCTAATAGAGGAAGATGATTTTTTGGTATGAGCATTAATGAGAAGCAATACAAGTGGAAGAAAGCTAGCGAACGGATGGAGATTTGAGGTTTGAAATTTTCAAGAGTCACGCAACAAATATCTATGCCCTTCACTATTCCTATAATAACTCACTCATCTAATTAATGTCTCAAAATGCACAATGAATAAAGCAAAGCTACAACTCAACAGCACTTCACCAACAAGAATAGTAATGAAGTTGTAAATACTCTTTCATTAATAATTAGAGTCGTAAAAGCAGTTACTCATGTATGCATTTCGCAAAATTTTCACTAAGGGGTTTAAAAAAGAATAAAATTAAAAGAGATTGTGTCCAATTGAACCGATAACCTCACATAGGTTTTGACCCCCTTCATCACTAAGCTATGTTTTTGGATTATGTTAATGAGGTTCAAAATATAATATATAGAGGTACAAAACAGACTTTGCCTTATATATACGGTATAATTTTTGGGCGAAGGGAGTTCGGGTGAACCCCTTCCGCTCCCCTAAATCCTTCCATGTACATCACACCCCTGGGATGCGATTTTTCTCGAACTCTAGGTGAATGCAGAATACTTTATGCATGGGCTGCAGTTTATCCTTAATTAGAGCTTTCGAATTTGAGTTTTAAGTATGAAATTATTTTTGTTGGGAAGTGCTTTACCTCCTCTACTAAGGGATTTTTCGACACGAATTCGAATTTAATCGGGTTCCGATAGAAAACAGAAACCTATAAGTCCCATCCCATGCAAAGGCAAGTGTTGAGTAGATTAAAAGGAAGTCAGCTTTGAAAAAAGGTTTAACCAATTGATTGTTTCACACACAGGAAAGTTAGGGCTGGCATCTACCCTACCTTCCCTTCCTTGAAAAAAGCTACCTAATCAAAGTCATATGCACAGGGAATCAATTTGAGTTTCACTTTCACTATGCACGGATGCAGGGGTTGTTTGGTTTAAGGAATAAAAAATACTAATTAAGTATAGCATACTAATTAATTTAATGTAGATATACCGCCAATCAAATATCGCAAAGGGGAGTCTTGAAGCAACAATAAAGTTGTCTTCATGTGATCTATAGGTCATAGGTTCGGTCTGTGTAAGTAGTCATTAACTTATCCACGATGGTAGACTCTCTACATCACTCTTAAGGTCGATCTTTTCCTGAACCTTGCGTGAATCATGATGCTTTGTGCGTTGAGCTATGCTAATTTTATACTGCCAATCAAATATTGCATAAAATATACGATGTTTATTCTTTTTTATACAAGTAAATACAATACTATCTTATGTCAGAATATTGTGATTAAACTAATTACTCCTATAACATAAATGAAACTTCAAACAACCCCTTAAATATTGAATATAGAAGTACTAGTACAAAGTTGTACTAGTGCTGCTTTTCTTTCCATATCTTTTTCCCAAACTTTTCTTCTTCCATTCATAATGGAGTATTACACACCACCAAAAGATGTGGTGGAGTGAATGAGACTGCTCCTCCCTTAACTAGAGGTCTCGGGTTCGAGCCCTAATTATGAAAAAATCCTTGATAAGGAACGCTTCCTCCCGAATGGGGCCTTACGCGGCGCGAATCCGGATATAATCGAGCTCCAATGCGGATACCGGACACCGGGTGAGAATTAAAAAAAAAGAGTATTACACACTATATATGTCTATTCATTTTTTTTTTCTTTTATAATATCAATGTATGCGAAAAGAATTGATCTGGTTTATATCCAATGGCCAAAATTAATCACTTGATTGCAATGAATTCGTCTTTCATTATGACATTATGTCATCTTGGGTTCCACCAAAAACACCAAATTTTGTGTTTCCTCTCCAAATTTTTTCTGTTTTTATTTATTCCCATACCTCCCCCCCCCCCGGTTACGATTAACTATCTCTCGGAGTTCATATTCATCATTTGATTACACACCGATTTCTTTAAAACCGAAGCTTCATGAAAACTCCAAGAAATAATACTAAAGGCCAGCAGGGAGGGAGCTAAATGTACAAAAAAGCATTAAATTCATCGAAAAATTATATTATATAAACAAATGTTATGCACAAAAATATAAAATAACATTTTTTAAATATATTTAAAATGTAAAATCACCTTAATACAAGAAAAATTCGAGTAAACATAGTAGTAAAGGAGGTCAAAATTTACCTTAGTTCATATATTCAAATTTAAATTGTCATATTTTAATATGGTTCTTAATTTTCTTATATAAATTTTTAGTTCCGTAACTGGAGCAAATAATTAAAAATGGAGCAAAATTGAAAATGAAAATGTAAGGCAAAATAAGAAACTGTACTTGATTGAATTAAGCTCTTCTGATAACAACACCCACCACCCAAGATTCAGATTTAAAGGGAAAATAAAAAGAACGAAAAAACATCCATAACATAAATCTATATGAAATAAATACTACTCCTATTAAGACAAGAAAAATAAAGAGATTTTACAGCAGAGATTGCTTAAATTTGTTTAACAAGGGTTGTTTTCAGGAGGATTAAAGAAGTCAGGCTCAAGCTTTGTTCTACAAACTGGACAAACTGGATTTTTGGAAAGCCAAGTATCAGCACATTCTAAATGAAATCCATGGTTACAACCTGGAACAACCCTAGCAAATTGCTCGCTCTCTATTTCATCCAAACACACCGCACAATCATTGCTCATTACCAGTTCTTTCCCTGTGATTTTTGGTAGTTTATCTAATTGAGCAGCGGACAGACCTTTTTCTTGGTTCGGCTTCACAGGGTCATTTGTGTAATTTCCAGTACCGGCACCGGCGGATTGGTAGCTGGCGGCGTACCATAGCAAACAGATGTAGACTAAGAAAACGGCGCTCATTCCTACACAAGGAAGAAACAGAGCGAGAAACACAGAGACAAGCATTGTTGTTAAAGAATTTTTGGTTTTTTTTTAAGGTTTTAAGGAGGGTGGCGGAGGTGGTGGCGTTGTCGGAGAAGAGAAAGAATTAAAGAATTGAGTAATTTGCACACCATGCTGCAGGGGAAATTTGATGGAGGAAAGATGAGGTATTTATATACGGGGAAATAAGGCAGTGTTTGGGTGAATTGAAAAGTTGAGTTTTTATTAAAATTAGTAAAAGAGCTAGCACACACTTGAGGCTGACCTGAGGATGAAATAGGCTGAACAATAGCGGCGTGTAATAAGAGGAGAGGTAATGGCTATTGGCGGAAAATTTTATTTTGTGTCTCATACAACTGACACTAGTTGTATGAGTCATTTTTTTTATCTTACAGTTTTGTGGACCCAGATTTCTGTGGACCCAGAAGTGTAAGATTGGGATCCACAAATTTGTGAGACAAAAAGAAGCCTCATACAAGTAGTGTAAGTTGTATGAGACACAAAATAAAACTTCTCGGTTGTTGACTGTTTGCATTGGGATATAAAGAAAGAAATGGAATTAAATTTGGAAATACTTGTAGTACTAGTATCTATTACAGCTTTGTGACAGTAAATATAATTTTCTACAAATATTTTTGAGTGATCAAATTATATGTGTAGTTTGAGTTGAAAAAAAAAAGAGGAAAAAGAAAGATACAATCACATTAATTGTTCTAATTAATTCTACATCTGTTCATGTAAAGGAAGAATAAGGCAAAAATGAGGAAAAAGAATTCAGATGGACAATTGCATTCACATTACTTAGTAGTAAATATTTATTCGTAATTAGTAATATTTATGTCAAATAACCTAATCCAAGACATTGTTGCATTTATCATTTAATCATTATTATCACATTTAAAAAATTATTTAGATATCAAAATTAAAAAGCGGAAATTAGTTATGTAGTAAAGCATAATGTAGGGATTGTTATTCTATTAATAGTAATACACAGGATATCTTTTTACAAAATACTTACTTTAAAGCCATGTTTTGTTTAAATATTTTTATTTTCATATTGTTAATACATGTATTTTAAATTATATACATTCTATAATATGTAAAATAATACAAGCATTATTGCATAACATGTATTTATACCACCAACTAAATACCGTATTAGTTATGCAGACATTTGCTTTTTTAAATGGCCTATCAATTACGGTTTAGAAACTTTGACGTAATTAATAAAGTTGTTGTCATACGACCAGGAGGTCACATGTTCGAGCCATGAAAACAATCTCTTGCAGACACGTAGGATAAAAGTTGCGTATAATAGACTCTTACGGTCCGGCCTTTTTTTGAATCTCATATATAGCAGGAGCTTAGTGCACCGAACTGTCCTTTGCCTATCAATTATGGAATCGATTACGTGCAAATTGTTATAGTATTTCTAATCTCTTCAATCAATTATTATATGATTTTATATGATTGAATTTTTTTGTTCATTTCTTAAACGGAACGACACGTAAGAGTAACGGGTACAGTCACACAGCTATTGTCCAAATTACATTTATTTTCATTTTTAGAAAGGACGAAAACAACAAAAAGGAGACAGCCAAACAGTTATTAAAAAGGTGACGCGTTGCTTGAAGGTCAAGGAAGAGAACAAGAACTCTCCTCCGTAACACATACACTCTAACTATGCTTCTACGGCAACCCCGCACGCAAAGGCGAATTTAGGATTTGAGGTTTATGAATTTTTACCGTAATTTTAAATTAATATGTAATAATAACTGAATTTGCAGTCAGATATTTATCAATATTTAGTGAATTTCTTAATATAAATACAAAATCTACGTAAGAGTTACTGAGCCGAAAATCCGTAATCTATGCGCTAGGTCCGCCACTCACACACAACGATTTTAAGGGCCTTCCTTTATAGCTAGGGCTTTTCCATATTTTTCTTCTCTGTCGTTGAAATTATTTCATTTCTTTTTGTGCTTTTGTAACCTGCACCGCTAGTGCCTTTTGCTTAGTTGTTTGCCACAATCATTCTCCCTCACTCTTTTTCCTTCTCATTTCTTATGTTTTTTTTTTTTTAAATCTCTATCACGATAGCTCATTCATTATATTTTCGATCGTCTAGATTCGTAAATAGCATTAGCGTATGCAATATTTGTTAGGATAGAAAAAGTCTAAGTGTCATCAGAAGATGGTAAGCAAATCTTGAATAACGATAAATTGTACAATAAAAGAGAAATATATCAAAAGAGACACAAATATTTAACGTGATTCGGTCAACTGACATATGTCCACGGCGAAGATGAGCAATCCATTAAATAAAAAAAGAGTACAAAATATCGAGAGAACAACCTCACGAAGAGGCAAACACAAGTGACACACCAACACTTGTCCCGTAAAGTTCTTCCCCTAAATACGACTCTCAAACCCATATGGATACATTGTAGATGTTATTGAATGGAAGGAAGGATCCTCAATTTATAGAAGTCTAAACCTTTTCCTACAAGAAAAAGGGCTAGTCAAATATGAGAGATTTATTTCCTTCTACAAAAAGGAAAACTCAATTATGATAAATACGTTGTTATTTCTTTCAAAGGATAGAAAAACCAAATATTGAAAGAAAATCAGGACAATACCAAACAAGATTTAGAGCCCGTCTGGATGAGCTTGTTTTAAGTTACTTTTAAGCCAAAACAGCTTTTAAGCCATAAGTTAGGAATTCTAACTTTTTGTTTTTGGCTTATTTTTGTCATTTTAGCTTAAAAACAAGTGTTTAAAAGTACTTTTTATTTTATCCAAACATTACAAAATAACTTAAAAACTATTTTGAGTTAAAAGCACTTAAAACAAGTCAATTCAAACGAGCTCTTAATTTCAAATAACCTCACTTTGTTCATATTTTGACTTGCACATATTTCGGTCTTTGTGATTATCGAGGGGTGCGTGGAATAAATGAGATTCTTCAAGACTTTAATTCTTAATAATGAAAAGAACCTCATAGGAGCGCTTCTTCTTTAATAAGCCGCACACAATAAGAAACTGAATTAATCGAATAACTGAATTTCTATTGAGTGGTCATATAAAAAAAAATTGCATCGCTATAAGGGTGTGTTTGGTATAATGAAAAATATTTTCCGTGGAAAATGTTTTCTTGGAAAATAAGTAGTAATCTTATTCATTTTTCGTTGTTTGGTACGTAAATTAACGAAAATAACTTTTCAAGAGTATTCATAAATAATTTAGATATAATAAACATGAAGTCATAAACATTCAAACCAACAACCTTCCGAACCCATAAATTTCATAAACTTTCGAACCGCTAAACTTTTAAAACTGCAGAATTTCGAACACGTAAACTTTATAATTTCTAAACCCGTAAACTTCCAAACACATAAACCTCTGAACTCATAATTTTAAAACTTGTAAAATTTTGAACCTTAAACCGATAAATAAAAAAATTAAAACTGAGAAATATATTTAAAAAATATTTTTTTCGGAGGAGGGTTGCAGTAAAATGAAAAAAAATAGAAATTTAAATTACAAAAAAAAGTAAATTTAAATTATGGTTCTTGGCCTAAATATAAAATATAATATGTTGTTCTTTATACCAGGAGTAGTTTCTAAGTCGATTATATTATGGTTATTCAAAAAGTAAGTCGTAAGAGTAGGACCTAGACCTTTAATTTTGTTCAATTTATTTATGCAGCCATTAAATAAACGTACGGATTCCTTAGTCATCTGGAAAGAAAACTATTGAATAAAGAGCTACAAATGATAAATCGGCACAAACAGTAAACCTTTTACTAAGATGCGATCATTAGCAACTTGTGTGGATTTCTAAAGCTTTTCAAGATATTAAAATAAACACTGCTTTTTCTTCACGGCAAGAACTAAAAAAAAAAAGATAAAGAAATTGCTGTATTTTTTTATGTGCAAAATTGGGCAAGTGTATGGAGTTTGTCAGTCCAATAAAATATAGAGATTACTTTTCTACATAAAAAAAGATTGGTCTAAGTGCGAGCTAATTACCATTATGAATTCTTTAAAATGTTGATTAATTAAAATAATTAAGGGTATGAAACTACGAATCCATTTCACATAACCTACGGACTAAAACAAAAGGTTAAAGTATGGGTTTCAACCACAAGTTAAAAAAGTTTCTAACTTGTTTTTGACTAAATCACTAGTAGCCTGCTGCCCTACCAAATAACCATCTTAAGCTTATTGACGGCCTAAAAAACAAACATATTTTGTAGGAGTTTGGACATGAATTCCAATTTTTTTTTTCCAGGAATTCCACTAAAATTCAAATTGAAAATGAAGTTGTATTTGGTTATAGTTTTGCAACATATTTGGATGTATTTTTTTTCAAAATCATGAAACATGATTTATACCCCATAACTTTAAAAAAATATCAAAACCACCCCAATTTAATTATCTTACTTGAAATAAACAATCAAAATGTTATTGTTTAACTGTTATCATATTCTGCTTTACTGCAATACACAGAAGATGCAAAATCAATATCACATTTTGTAATTCTACGTAAAAATTGCACGGGGCGCCCTATTTGGTCGCCCCCATTTAACCTATACCCATTTTTTAAAAAACTTTCAACTAGTACCTACTTTTTAAATAACTTCAGCCCCCTTTCTCCTCCTCCTTCTCCTCCTTCGTCTTTAGAATAACTTCAGCTGAAGTTCGCCAGTTACAAAAACAAAAACTTCAACTTTAGAGCTGAAGTTCACGAGTTACAAAACAAAAATTTCAGCTCTAGAGCTGAAGTTCGCCAGTTACATAAATAAAAACTTCAGCTCTAGAGCTGAAGTTCGCGAGTTACAAGACAAAAATTTCAACTCTAGAGCTGAAGTTCGTCAGTTACATAAACAAAAACTTCAGTGTGCTTGGTTCAGCACACTTGCTACTTCAGGCCTATCTACTAAAACGCTAAAGTTTTGCGTGATTGCCTTTGCTACTTCAGCCCTGTATGCTGAAATTATGCGAAAAAGCGGGTACGCTTGCAATTTTTTTTGCAAAGCGGGCACAAGTTAAAACGTGACACAAAAAGCGGGTATAGATGCAAATGCCCCTAATTCTACTTACACACGGAAAAGGTGCAAAAGCATGCACAACCACATATTTCTCATAACCATATAATCAAACTTCCAGTAGGCAGAGTTTCAAGTATCAACTAAGACTGATGTTCCACCATCAGTCGCCAAAGATGTAACTGCCAAAGATGAAAAACTGATAGTGTCATTTTATAAATTTTAAAAATATAGGATAAATTTATAAAATTAAAAACTAGCAAATTTGAAAATGAATTTTCAAGTGAGAAAGGAAAAATTGGTAAGAATAGGATACCAAACATTACTTTCAAAAAAAAATTGAAAAAAAAGAATTTTGTGTCCAAACGTGCTGTTTATTTGCATCCAACATATGAGCCTAAGTTTGGTTTAATTGATTAAAAGTAGCTGATATAAGCATTAAGTGTTAGAAACAAATTTTATAAATAAATAGTTATATGTTTTGATAGATGTGCTAAACAATGAACATGTGATGTGTATCTTAAATAATTGGTAGATTCATATTTTCTTATTAAAATAATTAAAATGCCCTCAGAAATCTATTTACAATAAAATATGAATTAAAAAGGTACTTTTACAAGGAGCAGGACGAGTGACGAAAATAAAATGGAAAGCGAGTTAAGTGTTTTATTTTGGGAAGATTTTTTTAAGAATTACTAAAGATATTAGTATCAAAATAATAAAATTTTAAATAAATCAAAAGTGCTTATAAACTAACCATAATGGCTAGGCAAATTTTGGCTATACTCCTTATTCTTCTTCTTTTTTACATAGACAAAAATGATAGTGGATGCACATACAAGATAATGGAATATTGCCTCTTCTTTACTATCTCATATTTAACTTGTAACTATTTTTCAACTACTTTATAGATATTAATTATATTATAAACAATAGCTCTAAAAGTGGCCATCGGATATTATTTTTACTTTTGCAACGCACAATATTGAGTTCTAGGTCCAATAACTCACAAAAACATATTGATAATAATTCTTTCAAAATTCATCCGAACATTCATTAAAAAACAAAAACATAAAATAAAACTTTTTTCTTGTACAAAGCCACCTTAAGATGATAAGTTTGATTTGGGGTACAAGGATAGCTCAAGTGAAGTTCAAGTAGGATAGAATCAAGTGAAGTTCAAGTAGGATAGAATCTAGGGACGAGACTGCAATGGAATGGATGAGATGAGATTCTTTCACTTTTAATGAGAGGTTTAGGTTTCGAACTCGAGTTTTGACAATGAAGAAACTCCTTGAAAATACTTTTTTCTTTAATGAGTCATATACGATAAGAAGGGGAGTGTTGGTGTAACTGATAAAGTTGATGTCATGTGATCAGGAGATCATGGGATCAAGCCGTGAAAATAGTCTCTTGCATAACTGTAAGTTAAGACTATGTACAATAGACCATTGTGATCTGGCCCTTCCTTGGATCCCGCGTATAACGAGAGCTTAGTGTACCGGACTGTATTTTTTTAGTCATATACGGAAAAAAATTGAGATAGTCGGATCAGTAAATTTTGAACATCGGACGATAAATTAGACAAAAAAACAGATCTATATGTGGTTGGGTAGATATGTTGGGATCATGTGGGCTATTTTACCAAGTAAAAAAATGGGTTGAAGGGTCATTGGTTTCCACTTAAGCTTTGTGCAACATGATAAGTTTGACATTTTCTCCTTATCCTTTCAGGTTTGTGATAGAAAGGTATTATGATGTGAGATGTTTATACGTTTCTTTTGCAATATCACTTTAGCTACTGCGCCAATTTGAGGCAACTTTCATATTGTATTTTACTATGTGAATGGGTTGGTAATTATCTCTAAGATTAGACGCATTACGTTTTATTTATATGGCCTTTCTCTTATTTGTTAGGCCAGCTTACCTTTTCTTTTGTTTTTGTTTTCTTTTCTTGATATAGGACCCTTGGGTTAGGTTAATAATCATCTGAGTTATTAATTGGATAACAGAAAGAAAGTTATATTAAGGTTGGGTGGGGGGAAGGACTTGAATTTAGAAATGACATCAGCACTCCAAATAGTTACTACTTATTACTATTTTGGAATTAGCCAAAATACCCTAGGTTCAATTTTTCGGTTCAATTTTTTGGAAGACAAATGTCTTGAATTATCCTGAAACTAAGAATTTTAATTCAAATTTTTAGGATAAAATAAGTACGAACTAATACCGAAACAACAGTCCTAAGAATGGTTATTTGAGCAATTCCCTCGACTTGAATGATCATAGTTTTGATTTTGTATTTTCTGTAATATTTTTCTTTCTATAACTCAAGTTTCTTTTTGAAAAGTGTTAAATTTAACTCCTGGTACATAAAAAATATAGAGGATTCCAACAAGTTGAGATTAAGGCAAGTTGATTGAAATCATTGAATGATTGTAAATTTGGACTTCTGAAGAAGAGAACAGTTTAGTAACCAAAAAAATCATAATTTGAATCATAGTTTGAGTGAGTGAAGCGGAGAGTTTATCGGAAACAATCTCTTTATCTTTATAAGTTATGGGTAAAGTTTGCGTACACACTACCCTCTCCAAACCCTATTTATGGGACTACAGTGAGTTTGTTGTTATTATTGTTGTCGTAGTAGAAGTTTCGAGTGAAATCTCAGCTAGTTGTGTCATACCTAAGTCATGGGCGGAGCTAGAGTGTCGGGAGCGGGTTCAGCTGAACCCAATAATTTTGGTTCAAACATTGTAATTGTCTTAAAAAAGTTCATTGGTCAAACTCTGTATATATAAATTATTAATTTAGAACCCAATAACTTAAAATGATTAGAATCCCAAACCCATAAACTTGAAATTTTGGCTCCGCGTCTGACCTAATTTGATGTTAACAACTGCAAGTATTGGAACGATGCATTTGTTTAAAATGTTAAAACATTTTGGAAGCAACAACACAAGTATTTCGCTGACCGGGTCGTATAAACAATTATTAAGCCCTAATAGTATCAATGATATAGGCGCTGCTTGTGGCCATCAAAATGAGAGTTTGGGACAGTCCTTTTGAAGACTTGAAAATTAAAAAATAGCAAGATTTACAAGTGGTCATTCCAAAATAGCTACAGTTTCAAAAGTAATTGAAATTTAGTTACTTTTCATGTAAAGATAAATTTGAACGAAAATATTGTTCAAAATCCGAAAATACTCCAGCATAATATACTGGAATTCCAGTATAATATGTCAGCACAATTTCAAAAGTAATCGAAATTTAGCCACTTTTTATGTAAAGATAAATCTGAACGAAAACACTGTTCAAAATTCAAAAAATACTCCAGCATAATATGTTGGAGTTCCAGTATAATATGTTGGAGTTCCAGTATAATATGCTGGAATTCCAGTATAATATACTAGAATTCCAGTATAATGTACTGGAGTTCCAGTATAATATATTGGAGTCCCAGTATAATATACCGGTCCGGCATAATATGCTGGAAGTATATACACAGGTACTCCAATCTCCAGTATATTATGATGGAACTTTCTGCGTGTTGGAGTTCCAGTATAATATGTCGTAAGTTCATACACAGGTGTACCGATCTCCGGTATATTATGTTGGAACTTTCTATGTTGCAGCAAAATAGTGGCTATTTTTCAATGACTTTGCAAACGCTAGCTATTTTTCAATGATTAGTCCAAAAACTGGCTAACCGGTGCTATTTTTACTCAGGGTGCTATTATTATAATGGAAATAGCCAATCATAATCACTGTTTAATTTTTTCAACCGATATATATAGTTTATACACATATTATATATAATTACAAATATATTATATATAGATTACAACAATAACAACATCATACCCAGTATTATCACACATCATGGGGTCTGGGGAGGGTACGGTGTACGCAGATCTTACCCCTACCTTGTGAGGATAGAGAGGTTGTTTCCAATAGACTCTTGGCTCAGGAAAGCATAAGCACCACATTAATGAAAATATAGACAAGAAGGAACAGTACCAAAAGCCATATAAAAGTAGAATAAAAACAATAAGATAGTAAAGTAATCAATAATGAAAGAAAACAATGGTTAGTCATAAAAACCTACCACCCATATATAGAAAGCGAGACTGCGTGCCAATACTATTTTTATGAACACTCTAGACTACCTACTTTACTACCCCTAATCCTCGACCTCCATACCTTCCTATCAAGGGTCATGTCCTCGTTCAGTTGAAGTTGCGTCATGTCTTGTCTAATCACCTCTCCACACCTCTTCTTTGGCCTACATCTACCTCTCCGTAGGTCCTCCAATGCCAACCTCTCACACCTCCTCACCGGGCGTCTGTGCTCCTCCTCCTCCTCACATGACCAAACCACCTAAGCTGCGCTTCCCGTATCTTATCCTCAATAAGTGTCACATCCACCTTGTCGCAAATAACCTCATTTATGATCCTATGTTTTAACGGTTGAGTGGATGACTCTTTAGGTTAATTCTTCTATCGTCGAGTAATCCATTAGGAAGGTCTATAACTTATTAGCCAATGATGGATTTGGTAGCCCACAATCCTGATCCAATTAAATTGCATAGTTTTGCCTAAAGGATTAGGTTATGTGTGTATTTGGGCCCAGTATTGGATAGATGCGACACTACTCATATGATAGATCAAGATGGTCCATAACTAAATAACTACTTCAAGTGCGTACATAATAACCGAAAAATTATAAATTCGTTTGTTATGAGTTTGTCACGTAGGGGTTGATAGGAAGATTTTCTATAGAATAATATCAGAATACAATACTCTTTAACTAGGAATGAGTTAAAAAAAAAAAAAAAAAAAAAACTGTCTTTATGTTTTTTGGGAACATACACCATCTATATAAAGTTAAATTTGAAGAAAATAGGTAAAGTATTAATGTTCACTAGCTAGTGACAGAATTATCATTTTAACTGCACTTCTATGTTCAAAGGAAAGGAAAGGTAACTACGCAGATTTACGTGGTTTTTTGGTTCATTCAAGCAAGAAGATTAAGCATTTTGTTCCTTGACTTCGTTTATGGTATTCTGAATTTAAGATTGTAAATTTGTAATGAATGATAAACCATAATATTGTAGCTTGTTAATGTCTATATTCCTTTTTATTGGAAACAAGCTCATTGATCGAACTGTTGATTACAGGGGCGGAGCTAGAGTGCCGCTAGCGGGTTCGGCCGAACCCAGTAGTTTTGGTTGAAACTCTGTATTTGTCTTAAAAAATCATTGAATATATATATAAATTATTAATTTAGAACTCAATAACTTAAAATAATTAGAATCCCGAATCCATAAGCTTGAAATTCTGGCTCCGTCTCTGGTCGATTGTTAAACCGCAGATTGAAAAATAATTTACTACTGCTATATAAGGAACTAATAAAACATCTTAAAACAGGAGGAGTTATGCTCCAATAAGGACGACTGGCTTTGCTGACCACAAAAATGATTAGGCAACAGGAAGAGTTTACTTCTAAGCATTTATGCTGTAGATTTTTTTCTTTACACAATTAGATACTAACTTATAAATAATTTACTATAAGTAAATTTTTATAATAAACATTAATTGATAAACTGGTAAAAATAATAACTAACATATAATTATAGTTTAATTTATATTGATAATGTAAAAAATTTGTACACTGTTTGACGGTAGTGACATTTTTTTTTTCTTGTGAATCATTAATCTTATAAGTCTATATTTTGCATCTGTCCTTATCACCTGGCTGTTGCTTAAGAAGGACAAATTTTGTGTCTACTTTTCTACAAATTATTATTTATGATTTTTCGCGCGCTAATTGATCGAGTCTGCATGCTTTTGTACAGCATATTAATCTATGACTATGACTTATACGAACCAAAACCTTTTCTTACGTTATTAAGGTTAATAAAATGCATCCAATTGGTTGCATTTAATTTCTGTTTTAAGTATATATCTTGATATAAACGAGTAAAAGACACATGGAACATAAAAATTCCAAGATTTAAAATTTAAAATTTAAAATTTTAATGATTAAAAATCATAATGAAAAATAGACGACGTTAACCTTGACATTTTGTGATGAGGAAAGTATTAATAGAAAATGTGAAAATGATAGGACGCTATCCTATCCTTTTATTTCTCCTGTATATCCTCTCCGTTTGGACCACATTTTCGTTGCAAAACATGCAATTTTCATATTTTACGATAATTATTATATAGTGAAGTGTAGCTAACAAACTAAGCTCAATAAGCTTTCGTTTTCGAAAATGTCCCCCCTATATTTAATTAGCTTAAATTGTAGTAACTTAACTATCAAGTGACTACATGTTTTTGGAGAATTATGTTTTTTTTTGTTGCTAAAACGGAAATATTATTAAAAGCTAAGAGAGACAGGTAGTAGAGTTTATACATAAGGCTAAGGGGAATGTTCTTCTTAGACAAGTGTTTGAACAGTCTTTATTGAAAGCAAGTAAAGCATAAGGCGGTGGTTCTTCGTAATATAGTGGATGACAACGGTGTTGGCCAATACAAGGAGCTACGGTCATGCCATATTTTGCCAGGAGATCCGCTACATTGTTTGCTTCATGATAGATATGCTTAAGTTCCGGTTGTCGTAGTTGTGTCATCAATAACCTGCAATCCAAAATAAGAAGTAAGTAAAGATCAGAACCTGTGTCAATCATCGTTTGCAGTACCTGCGAATATATTTTTATCTGTAGTGGATAGAAGTGAAAGTCCTGAGTAATTTGCAATCCTATCAACAAAGCATGGAGTTCTGCTTCAAGTGCGGATGAGAAAATCTGGTGAGTAGTAAAACATCGGATCCATTGATGTTGATGGTCTCGAAATACTCCCGCAGCACCCCCAATTTCGATGTTGGAGTTAAAGGCACCATCAATATTTAATTTAAGTAAATGTGGCGTGGGAGGGTGTCATTTAATATACTGAGTAGTCGATATATGCGGTAAGGCAGGGGTGTTCTTAGATAGTAAAATGCTATCACATGAAATATATTTTTTTTACGGAGACGGGATCGTGTAAATTGTGGAAAAGGTTATTGTTGCGAATAGTCCAGATGTGCCAGAGAATGAAAGGGACAAGTTGAGCTATCGTAACTTCAATTTTATGGTAGATAAATGGAAGGTGGGTGTGTGTACACTGCTCTTTAAATCATTCAGAGAAAGATGTTGCATGCAATTTAATAGGGAATAAGTTCCATACAGTATGAGAATTGATGTATTCAAAGAATAAGTATTGTAGGAATTCGATTTTAGTAGGACAGGAATGACAGAAAGGGTGGGGACGCATATCAATAAATGAAAAGTATGGAGCAATCGGTAGTCTGTTAAGAAGTACTAGCCAAAGAAAAGTTTGAATTTTAAGTGTGATATGGAGGGACCAAACCCATTGAATCTTTGGTGGATTAGCAGGCATGTTGCAACGTGTGTTAAGATATAATTGATATGCGGATTTAGCAGAAAATAAACCTGAATTGTTTGGACACAAACAAAAGTCATCAATGCGTGATGAAGTAGGATTAAAGTAAGTATTATGGATGAAAAGTGAGATATATGCGAGTAGTTCAAAGGAGAGGACACTAGTATTCTATTTTCTATTATGAAGATGGTGATCTAGCGTATGAGATTGCTCGGTATGAGTTAAAGGACCGTAAATAAGATTGTGAAGAGGAGAATTATTTGGAAGCCAAATGTCATTCCATACGTTAATGGTTGTGCCATTGCCAATGTGCCATTTAAGGCTTTGCGCAAGGAAAGAGTTGCCTTGAAGAAGAGCTTGCAAAGTGGAGGAGGTTGTTCGCGTAGAAGAATAGATGTGCAATTTAAAGAGGGGAGATTATATTTAGCAGTTATGACTCGGGGCCATATGGATTTGGATGACGGCAAAACTGCCAACCTAATCCAGCAATAAGAGCTAAATTCTTACCCCTGGATTTGTGGATCCCCAATCCACTATAGGTACGAGGTAGCGTAATCCCAGTTCACAAGATGAATTTTACGTTTAGTAGTGGTGAAGTTCCATAGAAAATTTTGTTGAATTTTATCAATGTGGTTAATAATTTTGGCAGGAAGTAAAGTATATTGCATTGCATATGTTGGTATGGAATCAAGAACAGACTTAACTAAAGTAGTCCGACCCACGAGGTTGAGAAATTTGGTCTTCCATCCTTGCGGTTTATTGTTTATTTGGTCAAGGAGATATTGATAATTGCACTTTTAGGTTGAAGACTGGTGATTGGGAGTCCAAGGTATTTACCAACTTGATAAGAGGAACACATATTTAAAATATTATAAATACCTTCTTGGACGCTTTGAGGGGTATTTGATGAAAAGACAATGCGGGATTTGTTATTATTGATTTTTTGTCCTGCCAAGGTACCAAATGTTTGGAGGACTTTATGGATTGCGATGGCATTTGCTGGAGTAGCTTCAGCAAAAAGAATTAAATCTTTCGCAAAAAAAAGATGAGAAAGAAGAGGGGCAATAGAGAGGTTGATAATGCGAGTTAGAGTTTCCATACAGGTGATAAACAAATATAGAGATAAAAGATCCCCTTGATGGATGCCTCTCGTTGGAGAAAAGAAGGGATAGACTCTCCATTTATAAGGATAGATATAGTAGAGGATGAGACACAGTTCATAATGAGATTAATAAGGGAAGGAGGAAAATTTAAACTGGATAGAGAGTATCGAATGAAGGACCATTTGAGATGGTCAGAAGCTTTTTCAAGGTCAATTTTTAAGAAGCATGTGACCCTGATTACCCGTTTTTGCATGGAAAAGGTGAATTACTTCTTGAACAATAATAACATTGTCAATAGTTCATCGTCCGAGAATGAAGCTACTCTGATATGGGCTAATAATGGAATCAAGGTAAGGCTGAAGTCTGTGGACGATGATTTAAATAATAATCTTATAGCTAGTATTACAGAGAGCAATTGGGTGATATTGAGCTATTCGGGGCTTTTGACCTTAGGTATTAAAGTGAGATGTGTTTGATTTAGTAAAGGAGGAATAGAGAAAATGTCTAAGGCATCATAACATAGTTTTAGAATAACGGGTTGTAGATCATTCCAAAATTGCTGGAAGAAGATAGAATAAAAGCTATCTGATCCAGAAGAATTAAGAGGTTGGAAAGATTGAATTTCTTGATAAATTTCAATATTTACGAGGGGTTGGGCCAAGTGTTGGGACATAGCAGTTGTAAGAGCATTGGGTTCGTGGATGGCAACTTGGTTGAGACTTGGCAGAAGTTTAGTAGTGTAAAGATTATGGAAATGAGTGATAATAATGTCATTGATAGTATATTGATCGAAGGTCCAATTACCTACAGTGTCATCAATCTCGATAATGCGATTTTTCTTCGACGATGAACTGTAGAAAGGTGAAATTTTTTTTATTCGCATCTCCGTTATGAAGATTTTGGACTCGTGATTTGAGATTCCAAAAATCCTCTGCGTTCTTTAAAAGGAGATTAAATTCTTGAAAAAGATTATCTTCCAAAGCTATATGAAAAACATATTTGTGATTTGGATCCATTTTTTGGAGACCTGCAATACGAGCCTAAATGATTCATTTTTTGTGAAAGATATTACCGAAGCATTGGGTATTCCAACTTTGAAGAACTTCAGTAAAATGGTTAAGCGTAGGTAAATAAGTGTTGGAATGATGCCGAATAGTATTGACTAATGGATCAAAGCTGGGGTGACTAGTCCATATAGTTTCAAAGCGGAATGATTTCTTAGGATGGCTAGTCGCATTATTAAGGTTTAGTAAAATTGGACAGTGGTCAGAATATGTACGTGGAAGGTGAATTACATAAGAGTCTTGAAATAACTGGAGCCAATCAAAGTTAGCCAGGAATCTATCTAATTGTTCCATAATTAGGGTGTTACAAAATTTTCTATTATTGGTCTAGGTGAAACGTGAGACAGTAAAGCCTAAATCATGCATTCCAAGAGAATGAATACAATCCAAAAACCTAATGACTCTTTTAATATTAACAAGTTTTCCTCCAAATTTTTCGGAGGTACTGACTACTTTATTAAAATTACCATAGAGAAGCCACAGTCCAAGATAGAAGGGATTAAAATATTTTAAATTTTCTCAAAGGTGAAGTCTGCTAGCAAAAGAAGTACGTAATATAGTTAGGGATGCCATCTCCATTAGAAGGTAATCGAGGTGAGAGGTTGATGGTGGCAAGTTCGACAAGATGGGTAACGGGTGAGGAAGAGGAAGTTGAGCCTCCATCTCTGATGAGGGAGGCAACAGATGGGTATCCTACAATTGTAGAAGTTGAAGGAGTTGCATATTCTACATGGTCAAATGGAAGGTATTGTTGAGCAGTTGAGTGATGGAATGAAACTAGGGCTGGCGTGTTGTTAAAATTATTTGGTGATTGTGGTATGATACAATTTGTTCTTGATATTCCACGGGATAAGGGTTGGGGTAAGGAAGTGTGGGCTGTGGTGGTGGGAACATCTGAGGGTAGTAAGTCATATTGAGAGCCAAGAGGGGGCACTGATAAATAGTGTAATGATAGATAGTGGGCGTGTATGGTGTTTCCTGATCTGAGTCATCTTCCTCCTCCATTTGGTAGTAATGATGACGTTGATAGTAGCGAGGAGGACGTTGAGTCCTGTCTCCTTGGTGAAATGGATAGCGAGGCATTCTGTAGGGATGAGGAAGGGTTGTCTGGAACTTGAGTTTGAGGTGTGAAAGGAGTAGTAGGAATAAATAATGTAGTAGGAGACACTAAATGAGCCTTCATCGTATGGTCTTTGAAAGTATGAGCTACTTTACACGGAGATTGTGAATTATAGGGTACTTGAGTACCTATAGAGTCTGTAGATATAAGTAATGCTTGATCAGCAATATGTGAAGGTGGGATGGTGCATGTATTACCCATTGCGAAGTAATTTAGAAAAGGTTTTGAGGTGGAGGCGTCAAATGCATGAATGATAAAAGGATGGGAATTAGGAGTAGCAGGGGTGTTAGAAGAATGAGTGGGAATTTGTTTTGATTCTTTGAGGTTGTCGTGAAAGGAGTTTGTCTTTTGTTTAAAGACTCTTTTTTTGTCAGTAATGACCTGCTTTTCTTTCATTTATTGCATATTGGCATGGTGGGCAATAGCCTTAAAATTGATAGGGGGTGCGGTATAGGTGTTAAATGAGTGGGGTCAAGGGTAATGTCTTGAAGAGTAGAGAAAGAGTTTATCATGTAGATGGATATTGTAGAGAAGGTGATTATAGGGTGTGTGGTGGAGGTGGATGCTTTGTGATTTAGTGGAGTATGAGGTGGTGCAAACGTGACAGGCATTGGATTATTTGGTGATTGTAATTTATAATCAGGGTGTGTTGATACCCAACTTTTTCCTCATTTAGTTTAAATTTTGCATAAATACTTTTAAAATATTATACATGCATTTACAAACATGCACAAGTGTTTTACATTTTTTCTACAATTTTTTAAAGGTCCTAAATCCATTTATTTTTGCATTTTTTTAATTACATAAGCGTTCAAAATTATCCCTCATATTATTTTATGATGATTTAATCATCTAAATTTATCATTTATGTTCATATGAGTGTTCAAATATTTTAATTGCATTTTTTATATTATATTTGCATGTTTAAGACTATAATTGCATATTTTGCAAAATAGCCCCTACATATGCATAACTACATTATCTATACAAAAAATAACCTCTCATATTTTTATAATATTACGTAATTATTTTAAATCACTTTCATGCTTGAAATCTTTTTTTAATCATTTAATTAGCTATTTTTAGAATTATTTTATTAATTAATTGAGTATTTAAGAAATAGCCTCTTTAATTTCTTTATTTTTTGAACCTAACCCCTAAATATTAGCCCACCCCAGGCCCAACATATACCTGCTCGACCCAATAAACCATTTAATTGTGGCCGTTGATCTTTTAGATCAACGATCCACAGTTAACCTTACCTTTTTTTAACTCAAATAACCCTCTAACCTAGCTCATTTGGTTACACTCCGCCGCCCTTCATTCCCTCATCTCTCAACTCTCTCTCAACCTAACTCTAACCCTATACAATAGCTTCTCTCAAGCGCAGCCTTGTTCAGAAAATAGATGATACCCTAAAAATAGAAAAATATTCTATTTATACTAAGCTGGAAAACTGGACAAAAATGCCCATGCGGGGTACATGCGGACCGCACAGAATGGAACGCGGCCGCACTAGATTCTTGGACTTGAAGTCTTGGCTCTTTGAACTCAGGCTCCGCGGACCGCGCAGAAAGGACAGCGGCCACGGAGGCAACTATCGCGGTCCACACAAACATGACCGTGGACCACATGGGTTTGAAGTTGGCACTGGACATCTCTCTGATCTTCTCCTCTGCGGACCACACAAAATGGTAGTGCGGCTGCGGAGCCTTCAGTGCGGACCACGCAAGATCGATTGCGGCTGCACTGCCTTGAAACTTGATTTGCCAGTTCTCTGAATCCCCTAGTGTAGCCAACATAAAGTGTAGTGCGGCCGCACTAGGCCTATTTGTCCTTAGTTTTCCTTGTCTTTGGTACTTGAGCGGGTTTCGCTCCTTTTGAGCCGATCTTTGATATTTCGTCACTTTGTCAATCAAACCTACAATCAAGCACAACTTATGAGCCTTTTGGGACTATTTTGTAAGAATTTATAATCAAAGCGTAAGCAAGAAGGAGCATGAAACACGTCAAAATCCCTCGTTATCAAGTCTCCCAAACTTAAGTTTTTGCTTGTCCTCAAGCAAACAAAATAAGACTCACCCCTTAAGGGAAAATTCAAGTATTTTCAGCTATCCTAAAGTAGCCTCAGCTAGCATCAATTGAGACTAATAATTGTCCTCAATACAAATGGATCATTAACAATATTTAACCTTTGAAAAACCATGGATCAAGTGTGATACAAGAGCATCAAGAGTTGACTCATTACATCAAAGAGCTCTATCAATTACTTTGGTCATTGTGGAACCCAAACTCACCCATCCTCAACTCTCCCTAAGCAAACCTCACCTTTTAGAGTATTGACACACAAACCGAGGTTAATGGGAATTCACTCATCTCTCTCGAGAAAAGGTCTCAAGTCCGGCTTTAAGTACCATATGCTTGCCTCTTATGTAAGTATCCACTAATATAAGCTTCATTCAACTCAAGATCATATAGGGCTTTTGTGGAGTCATTGTGAATGCTTTTGGTTCAGGGTAGGAAATGTTTTGTTCAAGTGGGTTCCATCTTCCGTTAAGCACTTCTTTTGATTGATTTGACACAGTTTCTCTTAACTCTTTGAGTCATCTCACTTTTTTCTAAGGGGTTAGAGAGACACATTGTCATTCTTTTTTTATGCAATTCAAACGTTTCTCCTTTTTCAACTTTTCACATCTTTCATTCTTTTTCTTTTCTTGAATCTATTTTTATTCTTTTTCATATTGAATATTCTTTTTGTCTTTTGCTTTTCTTTCTTTTTCATTGTCTTTCCTTTTCTTAATTTTGGTGCCTTTTACCACTTTGTTTCCACTTTCGTCTCTCGCCCCAAACTTATACTTTTGCCATGTGCTCAAGGAAAAATCGGGTGCCAAGAGAGGGTATCTTTTAGAACGGGTGTAGGCTTGTCTTATGGTTCTTGAAAGAAAAAGGTCTAAGGCTCAAAAGGGTTAACTAGGGATCATATCATTGGTAGGCTATGGAATTGTTCAAACTATCATTTGGATCAAGGAGAGCCTATAATCACGTCTCAAGTCAAAATTCACTTAGGATTTTACCTCAACAAACATTCAGGGCAAGTTCTAGACCAATGGCTCGGGACTTGGATTTGCAATTCAATTACCCACCACACGAGCTAAAGGATTGCTAAAGACATAGAGCCGTGGGCCCACAGTAATCTCAGATACGATTTGAGCACACAATGGTCCTGAAAGACCACTTGATGATTGTTGGTCAACACAAGAGTCTTAAGGTCACGACTTTCACCATCCTAAACACAACATTTGTCTTTGACCATGGGATCAAAGGCAAATGTGTCAGGACCAAGTGAAGCTTTGCTTGAGGTACCCTTAACTATAGACTACCAAAAACAAAAACAAACAAAAAAAACGGACTCAAACCCTTAAGAAGGTTGTCACGCCATCCATCATCGGGAAGAGCCACCCGGTTCATACAACTTTACCTTTGGAAAGAACCGTAGTATTAAGAAAACCAAAGGCTTATTGAAAGCGTCAAAAATGAAACAAAAAGCTACGAATATAATTAAGAAGCTAAAAACGAAAAATTTTGCGAAAATAGAAAGAATATATATAATAGGGGATTTGAATATACAACGGGGAATGAATATATACAATGATGTAACTTTATATACAGACCAAATGAAAGATAAAAAGTGCGATAAAAGTAACTAAATGTAAGATTATATACAGACCAAATGAAAATTATTAAAGCATAAACTAAATCAGTATATATACAATCATCCAAAGATAAAGGGCGCACCCCCTCAAATAATAGCTGGCATTGTCCTCAATGCCAACTAAATCAAATAAGCACCAAAAATAAAATAGAGGAAGGATATGAAGACTCCCTAAGCCATGTCTGTCTGCATCGCATCATGGGCGGTCCTTGGGTCCTCTGTATGCTCGGGAACCTCAGACTGGTTCCCGGTATCCTGCTGCTCAACTACTGGGACTTGGGCCTGAACTTGGACAAACTGTGTATCAGATACATCCTGTGGGTGACAGGAGGAATCCTCCGGTGGGTCTGCCAACTGGATGACAGCATTATCTGCGTTCAGGATCATGCTCTTCATCTTCGGAGGTCGTTGTGACTGCTCCGACTGTGTATCTGCTGCTGGAGCTGGGTCCTCAAACAATAAGTCTAAAGGCAGCTGGTCTGCCTTCAGTTTATCCACATCTGCCCGTAGCTTCTTCACAGACTCCCTAGAAGCCCGTGTCTTGCACAGCTTCTTGTGCTCCTTGTTGAGCTCCTTCAAAGCCTTAGCATGTGAACCCACTGCCTTTGCCAAAATAGCCTGGGTACTGAGGATCTTCTCTTGGTTTTCAATTATCTTCTTCATGGCATCATCTATAGACTGTGGGACCTATGCTGGCTGAGGGACCGACTGAGCTGCAATGGTGGAAGTCAAGGTAGACAACTTGGATGACGCAGTATACATCCAGTTGTTTAAACTTTGAAGCGTCTGGCTCAGCCGGTGGGCAGTGATAGGATGGGCCCGAGTAGATGGAATCTCTGGGCCCGCTGATGTGGAAGGGCCTAGAGGAATATCTGAAGTGGAGGGTCCGGGAGGCATCTCAGTAGAGGTAGAGGCAGGCTCAACGGGGGCCTCTACCACAACTGGCTCTTCAGAATGGCCAGTTGGGGCAGAAGCAGGTGCCTTGTAGCTCTTGTCCTTGGGGGTTGTCTGGTCCCCTCAGACTATACCATGAGAATGGGGTTGTAGCTTTTACCTTGATGTCAAACCGCCTCTTTTCTACCTTCAAATATCTGAAGTACATGGTTAGGGTGTTGGGGAAAGAGTAGTTCCTATCAGTCTCAGTACCCACAATCGAGATGATGCGGAACATCACATTCCCCACATTAATGGGATATCCTGCCATGATGGAAGCAACTAGGACAACCCAGTGGAAAGGTAGAGTCTGATCATGGGAAGTGGGGTCTAATCGGCTGCACACAAACGTCTCCCGACCCCTAGCCTCAAAGTTTAGGGTCCTCTGTAATATTTTGACCCCAACAGTCAACCACTCCGGAACGGTACCTGGGATTGCCAAGTACTGAGCTAACCATGTACGGACCTTCTCAGCCATCTCCAGCTTTGCCATATAGAGAGACTTATCTTCCTCATTGAAGCCCAAATTTTCATTCAGAGACTTCCCGTCGAACAACACCTTTTTGTTTCAAACCTTAGTCACTTTGGAGCCCTTGACGATGTGGGCCACATTACAGTAAAACTCCTTGACCAAGTGTTCATTTGCCTCCCCGTAGTCATCTATAAAGTGCTCCTACCCCACTCTTGTTCTAAACTATCTATGCACATCGGGGTTTAGGGGTAGAAGATCTCTATCTACGAAACTCCTCTCCAAAATCAGTTTTTGCACCGGCCACCACTCCTTGAATTTGTGGTATGCTACTTGGCTTACAAATCTATCCTCCCAGACTTAGGGTTTCCTAGTACGGGCAATCCCCCCAACCTGAGGCTCACCACCCTCAGGTACCTCCTCATCTCCCTCATCACCTCCGCTTGCACTCTCCCCAGATAATGAAGTTGTGGGGGAGGTGGAGTACTCGCCACTACCGACTGTTGAGCCCTTAGACGACTCAATGGAGACATGATTTGCTGCTTGGGCAGTGGTGTGGGTGGAGGAGTATCATCAGTCAATCTCATTCTCCCGAGCCAGTCAGGGAAATATTCGGGCACAGAATCAGAGGAAATATCCTGGGAAGGCATGTACTCACTCCCCGACTAGTCACAAGCTCTATCAACAGCTTTAATTGCTTTCCGCATCTTTTTAATACTTTCTCTCACTTGGGGAGTGTGTCGGATCATCTTCTTGACCTTGCTTCCCCGGGAGGATTCACCTCTCCCGGGTTGTTTTGAGCCCATTCCTCTTTGAGTAACCATTGTCTGCAAGCACAAGCATCTAACTTCTTTAGTATCAGCAGAGACAGTGAGACATTAGTGCAGTAAGAATTGCAGAACAGAATAACACAATTGCAGAAACAGTTGTAGAACATGGCCTGTGCAGACCACACAAAAAGGAGTATAGCCGCACTGAGACCCTCGCGGACCGCACAGAAACAACTGCGGTCCGCACAGGGGTGGGACTTAGAATACCCCCCTCTGAATCTGACCACCGCGGATCGCACAAAGTAGTACCATGGTCGCGGTGGCCCAGTGCGGACCGCACAAAATGCAGTGCGGCCGCACTGGGCTTAAGGTCACCTTGCATAAGTTCATCACCACGATCCGCATAAAGTGGTAATGCGGACCGCACTAGGGCACCGTGGACCACACAAACTTGATCGCGGTCCGCGAAGGGTGCCCAGTTATGGCACTAAGTTAGGGTTCTAGATATAGCTACTAAGTTCAAATTTACACATAGTTAGAGTCCCTACTCAATTTACCCACTACATTATACTCAAGAAGTCCACCAGAATCACCATTTGAATTAAACTAACCTAAAAATTGAGGAAATACGAGAGGAGAAACTATCAGCTAATATAAATAAAGCTAAAATGAAATTAAACAATTAAACTAAAAAGAGTTAGGTGAAATGTTACCAGGTATTGAAATGGTATGAATCAAGGTAATGCAAATACGCAGGTATGATCAAAGGAAGAAATATGAACAGTGTTTTAGGTCTCTGAGAGTTAAAAATGCGAAAAGTGTAAAAAGGGGGTCCCTGGGTTCTATTTATAGAATGACCACCGGGACCCATTCTCACCTACCAGCGCGGTCGCACAAAATGGACCATGGTCCACGCTGGGTTTGTTTAGAAGAAGTTTGAGAAGGCAACCTCTGTAGTCCGCACAAAACAGACCGCGCCTGCAGAGGTCCACCGCGGTCCGCACGAAATGTAATGCAGCCGCGGTGAAAAACTTCAGAGAGTCCTCACATTGGCTCACACCAGTGCGGTCCGCACAAAGTGTAGTGCGGCCGCACTGGCAACTTCAGAGACTTGTTCAATTTTTCCATCATGTCTTACACTGCATCAACATAACCCTGCAACATCTCACAACCAATTAGCACAAAAATCAATCCTACACTACAAAAAAATCAAAGAAAACAAGAAGAAAAAGACATGGGTTGCCTCCCAAGAAGTGCCTGATTTAACGTTGCGGCACAACGCATGTTACCATCACATCATTTGAAATGAAGGAGCGCCACTATGTGGTTGTCATCAAACTTTCCAAGATAATGCTTGACCCGGTGCCCATTAACTCTGAAGACTTCACCATTTTTGTTTCTCAAATCAAGAGCACCAAAAGGGGTCACAAACACAACTTCAAACGGTCAACTCCATTTAGATTTGAGCTTTCCCAGAAATAGACGTAACCGGGAGTTGAACAAGAGAACCAAATCACCTACGTTGAACTCCTTTCCACGAGCATATTTGTCATGAAGGTACTTCATCTTGTCCTTATACAAAGACGAATTGGAGTAGGCATGGGATCTAAATTCATCGAGTTCATTGAGTTGTTCAACACGAAGAATAGTTGCAACATCCCATTCAAGGTTCAACTTCCTCAAAGCCCACATGGCCTTGTGCTCTAACTCAACCGGAAGATGGCATGCTTTCTCAAACATCAACCAATATTGAGACATACCAATCGGGGTTTTGTAAGCCGTCCGATAAGCCCATAAAGCGTCATCCAACTTCTTCGACCAATCAGGCCTATTTGCATTGACCGTCTTTGACAAGATACTTTTGATTTCTCTGTTGGAGACTTCCACTTGACCACTAGCTTGAGGATGATAAGGGGTAGAAACCTTATGATTGACACCGTACTTGGAAAGTAGTGTGTTGAAAGCTTTATTGCAAAAGTGAGATCCCCCATCACTAATAATCGCACGAGGAGTGTCAAACCTTGTGAAGATGCTCTTTTTAAGAAATGCAACAACACTTCGGGCTTCATTGTTAGGAAAAGCCACGACTTCAACCTATTTTGAGACATAGTCAACCGCCACGAGAATGTAAGTATTCCCACAAGAGCTAACAAATGGACCCATGAAATCGATGCCCTAAACATCAAAGATATCCACTTCAAGAATGGTATTGAGAGGCATCTCATCTCTTTTTGAAATTTCACCCGCTCTTTGGCAATCGTCACACCTCTTTGCAAAATCACCCGCATCTTTGAACAAGGTGGGCCAATAGAATCCACAACTAAGAACTTCGAGGCGGTCCTCACCCCACCATGATGACCACCATAGGGTGAAGAATGGCAAGCCTCTAAGATACTCAATTGTTCTTCCTCCGGGACACATTTACGAATCACACCATCCGTGCAAATCTTGAACAAGTATGGATCATCCCAATAGAAATCCAAACTATCCCGCTTGTGCTTCTTCCTTTGGTTAGAAGAGAGCTCACACGGGATTACTCTTGTCACAAGGTAATTGACAACATCAGCAAACCATGGCATATCATTCATTGACACCGCAAGGAGTTGTTCATTGGAAAATGAATCATTGATCTCAAGGCCATCACAAGGCCTCCCCTCCTTCTCCAAACGGGACAAGTGGTCCTCCACTTGATTCTTACTACCTTTCCGGTCCACAATTTCTAGATCAAACTCTTGAAGTAGTAACACCCATCTCATCAATCTTTCCTTGGAGTCATTCTTTGTCATCAAGTACCTAAGGGCGACATGATCGGTGTGCACTATAACTTTGGGCCCCATAAGATATGGTCGAAACTTTTCCATTGCAAACACTATAGCCAACAACTCTTTCTCGGTGAATGTATAGTTCCTTTGAGCCTTATTCATGGTCTTGATTGCGTAGTACACCGGATGAAACATCTTGTTAACCCTTTGACCCAAAACAACCTCAACTGCAACGTCACTTGCGTCACACTTGAGCTCAAAAGGCAAGCTTCAATTTGGTGTGATAATTATAGGGGTAGTGGTTAACTTAAGCTTGAGAAGCTCGAATGCTTGCATACATCCCTCATCGAACACAAACTTTGCATCCTTTTCTAGCAACTTGCACAAGGGGTGTACCACTTTTGAAAAATCTTTTATAAACCTCCGGTAAAAACCCGCGTGCCCAAGAAAACTCCTCACCCCTTTGACAGAAATGGGGGGAGGAAGCCTTGAAATAACCTCTATCTTGGCTTTGTCAACTTCAATCCCTCGCTTTGAAATTTTGTGATCCAACACTATATCCTCTTCAACCATAAAATGACATTTTTTCCAATTGAGTACGAGGTTTGTGTCTTCACACCGGGCCGACACTCTATCCAAATTACCCAAACACTCTTCAAAGGAATCACCAACCACACTGAAATCATCCATGAAGACCTCCAATATATCTTCCACCATGTCGGTGAAAATAGCCATCATGCATCTTTGGAATGTCACCAGAGCATTACACAATCCGAACGGCATCCGAGAGAAAGCGAAGGTTCCATACAGACAAGTAAAGGTGGTCTTCTCTTGGTCCTCCGGGCAATTAATATTTGATTAAAAGCAATAAAAAGCACACCCAACAAGACGATCTAACATTTGGTCAAGGAATGGCAATGAGAAATGGTCCTTTCGGGTCACCTTGTTTAGCTTCCGGTAGTCCATGCAAACCCTCCAACCTGTGACTGTCCGAGTAGGAATAAGTTCATTGTTGTCATTGGTCACCAAAGTCATACCACCTTTCTTCGGTATACATTGCACTGGAGAAGTCCACGAGCTATAAGAAATGGGGTACACAACCCCGACATCCAACCATTTGATGACCTCTTTCTTCACCACTTCTTGCATAGCCTCGTTCAATCTTCTTTGATGCTCCAAGGAAGGTTTTGCATCATCCTCCAAGATAATTTTGTGCATACAAAATGCGGGGCTTATTCCCCGAATGTCAGCTAGAGTCCATCCAATTGCCCTTTTCCGTTTTTGAAAAACCGCCAAAGTGGCCTCAACCTGCATGTTAGTAAGGCAAGAAGAAAGAATAACTGGTAAAGTAGAATTTGAGCCCAAGAATTCATACCTAAGGTGTGGAGCAAGTGGTTTCAACTCCAACACTGGTGGCTCCTCAATTGATGGCTTTGTTGGTGGAGTTTTCCGATTTTCAAGATCCAAAGACAATTTTCTAGGCTCATAAGAATAAGAGTCCATCCCATGTAATGCATTCACGCACTCCACTCTACTTTCATCCTCATTGACATCAAGATTTAATAGCACATCCTCAAGAGGATCTTCCACGTTGATCATAGCACTGGTATCATCCACAATCACAGTTGTGACAGGTCTACAAATGAGCACACCTCGGTGCTATTGGGTTGCTTCATAGATTTGCAAACATGGAAAACAACATTTTCATCTCCCACTCGGAAAGTGAGCTCACCCGCTTCAACATCAACCAATGCCTTCCCCGTTGCAAGGAAAGGTCTGCCCAAGATAATAGGAACCTCATAGTCCACTTCACAATCCAAAATGACAAAGTCGGCAGGCAAAATGAATTTGTCCACCCAGACAAGCACATCATCAATAATTCCCAAAGGTCACTTCATCGATCGATTCATCATTTGGAGTCTCATTGAGGTTGGCCTAGGGTGCCCGATACCTAAAGTTTTGAAAATTGAGCAGGGCATTAAATTGATACTAACTCTCAAGTCACATAGAGCCTTGGCAAAATCTGCACTCCTAATGGTGCAAGGAATATTGAAAGCACCGGGATCTTCAAGCTTCGGGACCATTAAATGCACTATAGCACTAACTTGGTGAGTCATCTTTATGGTTTCACAATCCATAAAATTCTTCTTTGTAACCAAGTCTTTCATGAATTTTGCATAGCCCAAAATTTGTTCAAGTGCCTCCACCAAAGGTACGTTAATAGATAAGCTCTTCATCATGTCAATGAACTTTTTAAACTGATTATCATTCTTCTGTTTCGCGAGCCTTTGAGGATAAGGTGGAGGTGGCCTTGGCAAAGGAACCTTGGCTTTTGGCACAACCGGCTTCGGCATGTCAATTATGTGTTCCCTAGACGGGTTCACATCATTTTGGGTTTCCACCTCGACTTCTTGAATATCAATCCTCACTTCATTATTCACATTTTCATCAACTACATCTTCAACTACCAAAGGGACTTCGTAATCTTGCAACTCAACAGCATCATCCACGACTTGTTTTTGCTTAGAGGCATTCATATCACCGCCTCTCCCACTTCTTGTTGTTACCGCCATAACATGATTGTTCCTACCCTTTGGGTTCACTACCATATCACTTGGTAGAGCACCCTTCAGGCGAGTATTCAATGACTGAGAGATTTGGCCTAGTTGCACCTCCAGGTTTCGGATAGAGGTGTTGTGAGAAGCTAATTGTGCATCCGAATCCGCATTCCTCTTCATCATCTGCTCGAACATCATTTCAATTCTGCTCATATCATTACCAGAAGAACTAGGACCTTGAGAAGGGAAAGGGGTGGATTGTTCGGTTGTTGGCACATTGGGGGCCTTTGAAAGCCTTGCCCCCGGTTGCCTTGGTTTCCATTGTTGTTCCACCCGCCTTGATTGTTGTTGTTGCCCCAATTGTTGTTATTTCCATTCCAATTGGCTTGGTTGTTATTTTGATTACCCCAATTGTTGTTTTGGTTGTTGTTGTTCCAATTGCCACCACTTTGTTGTTGATTGCTCCAATTTCCTTGGGGTAGCCATTGTTGGTTTGAAGAGTTGCCTCTATTGCCTTGATAGTTGTTGACATATTGTACCTCTTCACTTTGGTCATCATAACCATCATTTTGACACCTATCATATTCATCAACAAATTGCTCAGAATTTCCTTGATTTTGTTGCCTCATTTGCCTTCTCTTGTTGACAAGCATACTAACACCCTCCATGGTATTCACTTGGAGATGATTCTGAACTTGTTGCAACTGTACCTTAGCCAATTGGTTCATAGTAGTAGTAAGCTCAGTTATCGCTTGCCCGTGATCATGTAATTCCTTGTGCAAATGGATAACCGTAGGGTCACCTTGAGGCACATTTGCTCTACTCTGCCATACTGAAGAAGTGTCCGCCATTTCATCAAGTACATCACATGCCTCATCATAAGAAAGCTTCATAAAATTGCCCCCGGCCAATTGGTTCACAATGCATTGATTTGTAGTATTTGTGCCCCGGTAGAAGGTTTGTTGGATCATGGCCTCGGTTATATCATTATTTGGGCATTCCTTCACCATCGTCCTATACCGCTCCCAAATCTCATGCAACGGTTCTGTTGGCTCTTGCTTGAAGGCCAATATTTCATCTCGAAGTGCCACCATATGACTAGGAGAGAAGAATTTGGCAATAAACTTATCCACCAACTCATCCCAAGTTGTGATGGAATGGTTGGGGAGTCTCTCAAGCCAGTTTAATGACTTCCCCCGAAGTGAAAACGGGAAAAATCTCAATCTCAATGCATCCTCAGACACATTCGTCTATTTGCTCCCCCAGCATGTATCCACGAACCCCTTGAGATATTTGTAGGCATTTTGATTTGCAGCGCCCGTGAAGTACCTACGCTACTCAAGTTAGGTCAACATCACATTGGTTATATGAAAGTTGCCCGCCCGGATTCGGGGTGGGACAATAGCACTTGCGTAGCCCTGGTTCGGTAATACTCTGGGAGCCACTCTTGGAGGAACCGGGGGAGGGTTTGGAATTTTGTCATTTGGATTAGCATTGGCATTCCGGCCTCTCCGTTGACCTTGAGGTGCAAGAGGCACCTCGTCTTGCTCATGATCATCTACCTACTCCCCCGCTATCACGTTTCCAAGAGGGTCATTAGCGTTGTTTAAAGCCATGTTGGTACCTGAGTAATGACACAAACAAGCAAGTAACAAAGAAGGAAAGAAGAACAATACACAAAACTGACTAAATAGATAGCCAAAACCGTTAGCTCCCCGGCAATGACGCCAAAAAGTGATAGCTGCCAACTCCGCACTACTTCAAAGTAGGAAGAGAGGGTTGCAATAGCTTTTACCCGATATGAGGGTCGGGATCGAATTCCTCAGGGAGTTAAGAAGGGAGTTGAGTATCTGTCTAGACTAGAGTCGTGTAATTGTTCCAAATGTCACTTCCAAACATCTTTTGATTTTTCTTTAACAAACTAATATTATCAACTACTAATTAGAACTAAATTATGCTAATGAGAAAATTACTAGAGTTGTATCTAATGGGTAGAAAGGTACTAGGGTAGTGATTTTTACCTAGGTGGCTAATTGACGGGTAAATGCTTCTAAGGTTCGATTGACATGATTGGGGAAATATGCTATAACCGTTGCACAATTTTACCCACTCTCACACCTCTTGGTAGAGAGAGTGATTTTGCCCAATTGACTCTCTCGAGACCAAATGGGTAGGCAAATTAGCTCAAGCAACTAGGGTTCAAGTCGGGTAATTACTCTATCGAGGTTTAACCCTTTAATTGGGACTATCAATTTTCTTGAGTCCATCCCAATTCCTTTTTGGGTCAATTTTGGAGACTTAGGCTCTCTTTCTCAAGAAGGGCCAAGTCAACTTAGCACAAACCAGTGTTTGCAACCACCGATTCATAGATTAAACCATAAAATTGTCCCAAATAGCAAACACCCATAGTCAATCTAACCCTAGCTGGCACACCCATCAATTACCCACACTAGGGTTGAGCCATAACCCTAGCTAATGGGTTTAGCTACTCATGCTTGAAGAAGAAAATAGAGAAATAGACGAAGAACAAGACATATTAATTAAAAGCTAATGTATATACAGAGAATCTATATTTAAATCTAAGTTAAGATGCCAAAAATGGCTACACAATAGCTTCTCTCGAGCGCAGCCTTGTTCAGAAAGCTAATACCCTAAAAATAGAAAAATGTTCTATTTATACTAAGCTGGAAAAACTAGACAAAAATACCCCTGTAGGGTCAGTGCAGACCGCACAGAATGGACCGCGGTCGCACTAGGCTCTTGGACTTGAAGTCTTGGCTCTCTGAACTCAGGCTCCGCGGACCGCGCAGAATGGACCGCGGTCGCGGAGGCAACTATCGCGGTCCGCACAAACATGACCGCGACTGCATGGGTTTGAAGTTGGCACTAGACATCTTTCTGATCTTCTCCTCCGCGGACCGCACAAAATGGTAGTGCGGCCGTGGAGCCTTTAGTGCGGACCGCACAAGATCGATTGCGGTCACACTGCCTTGAAGCTTGATTTGCCAGTTCTCTGAATCCCCTAGTGCGGACTGCACAAAGTGTAGTGCGGCCGCAATAGGCCTGTTTGTACTTAGTTTGCCTTGTCTTTGGTACTTGAGCAGGTTTCGCTCCTTTTGAGCCGATCTTTGATATTTCGTCATTTTGTCGATCAAACCTGCAATCGAGCACAACTTATCAGCCTTTTGGGACTATTTTGTAAGAATTTATAATTAAAGCGTAAGCAAGAAGGAGCATGAAACACGTTAAAATCCCTCGTTATCACTCTCCTAAGTCGTTGCGCCCAACTAGGCCACTAGACATATATGAGCCTGTACAACAAAAATTCACAGCAAGTTTAGTATGAGTACAAAAACAATGTGTACCCAGTAAGTATCACGTCTAACCTCGAAGAAGTAGAGAAGAGAGGTCGACTTTGACACTTACTAGTGGTTCAACAATAATATATTAATAATGCGAATAATCATGGATTTATTAAAAACGACAGTAAACTCAAGTAAGTCAAGAAACAAGTAAACATTCCTTTTTATATTTAGAAGTCTCCAAATTCATAATCCATTATTTATCAATTTATCTCAGACCAGGGGGGAAATATAAATTTGTAAATCTCAAGCAAGCATTACAAGCATGCACAAATCATGTCGAGGTCATACGACCTGATCTAACAAATATTTAAACTGTGCACTGCCAGAGGGTCGAATGGCGTGAACCATAGATGCATCTACTACCTCACTCGCGAATCATACGTGCGACGTGGTCAAATATAAATAATAGAGTTACCCCGCTCGCAAATCATATGTGAGACGTAGTTACTTATAGATACACACATTCAAACAGTCAATTAAGAATTCATCAAGAAGCATTTATCCAAGGAAAATTCAATTCTCTTTTAATGATTTAAGAAAATGACGTTTAACTCTTTTTAGAAATTCTTTTACTAATTCGATATGATTTAGGCAATTTCAGTTGTCAATAAGATTACAAATATTTCAGGTATAGCATGCTTTTGGGTCCTAGACTACCCGGACTTAAATATAATAGTAGCTACGCACGGACTTTCGTCACCTCGTGCGTACGTAGCCCCCACAAATAGGAGCACATAACCAATTATTTCACCTATGGGGACAATTCCCTATTACAAGGTCAGAAAGGAGACTTACCTCGCACCGAAGTCCAATAACCGGATTCCAAGCCTCTTCCGACGACTCAAACCGATGCCCCAACGCTCTAAAACTTGACATGGATGATGAAAATGGAGCTCCAAAATCGCTCCTAGGTCGGATCCCATAGAGGAAATGAGATGAAATGAGACAAACCCATTTCTTTACATTTATACACTGCCCAGACGACTCTTCTTCGTGTTCGCGAGACGGCCATCGCGTTCACAAAGAAGAAAATTCCCAAAAACCATTTTCCAAACTCTTCTCAGACATCCTCTAGTATAATGGACACAACTTTTTGTACAAAACTACAAATGATAAATGGTTTAATGTTTTGAAAACTAGACACTAAGATCTACAACTTTAATGTTTTGGTCATCTCCCAAGTCCTTATAGATTTTGAGATATAAGCTGCCAAAGTCAGCCCTATGCAACACAAATTTCTTCTTCATCTTCCCAAACATCCTGTAGCGTACCAGCCATAACTTTTTGCACACAAATCCAAATGCTAAATGGTTAATGTTTCTGAAAACTAGACATAAAGGGCTACAACTTTTTTTAGATCATCTCCAAATTCTTTATAGATTGCGAGATATAAGCCTCCGAAGTCAGACCTGTGCAATAGAGATTTCCTTCTTCACGAACGCGAAGAACAGAGTCCCTAAAGCCAAATCCTTCTTTGCAAACGTGAGAGGATCCTCGCGAACGCAAAGAACAACACCAGACACCAGCATCAGCTATTGCAAAATAGCCCGAAATAATCCAAAACTACCCCGAAACACACCAGAGGCCCCCAGGGCCCCATCCAATAACACAAACTAGTCCCATAACATAACACGGATCTGCTCGAGGCCTCAAATTACATCAAACAACATCGAAATCATAAATCACACTCTAATTCAAGCTTAATGAACTTTAAAACTTCAAACTTTTACATTCGATGTCGAAACCTATCAAATCACGTCTGATTGATCTCAAATTTTACACACAAGTCACATTCGACATTACAGATCTACTCTAATTTTTAGAATCGAATTTCAACCCCGATATCAAAAAGTCCACTTCCGGTCAAACTCCTCAAAAACCTTCAAATTTCTATCTTTAGCCAAATGACTCCAAAATGACCCACGGACCTCTGAATTCACTTTTGATCACACTACCAATACCAGAATCACCATACGGAGCTATTCCCAGACTCGGAATCCCAAACAGACATAGATAACACTAAAATGCACTTCAACCCAAACTTATGAAATTCCTACAAAAATGCTAACTTCCATAATAGGCGCTGAGACATTCTCGGGTCTTCCAAAACCCGATCCGTACATATGCCAAGTTCGAAATCATCATATGAACCTGTTGGAACCTTCGAATCCTGATTCCGAGGTCGTTTACTCAAAAATCCAATCTTAGTCAATTCTTTCAACTTAAAGCTTTCGAAATGAGAATTCTCTTTCCAAATCTACTCCGAACTTACCAAAATTCAATTCCGACCATGCGTACAAGTCATAAAACTTGAAGTGAAGCTGATCATGGCCTAAACTGCTAAAAGACCCGCTAGAGCTCGAAATGACCGATCGGGTCGTTACAGGTAGGATTTCAACTTCATTATGAGCAAATTTAAAGTTTTGATTACAACCTATGCAATCTAGGAATTAAACTCTTAATCCCTCACTAACTTACAATACACCTATTACAAGCCACTTTGCAATACACCTATTACAAAGACTTCAACTCATGACTAACTCTAGTCACAACACAAACACTAAGGATTTATGGTTTTACAAAGGGTTCCTAAGCAACGCTTCTAGATAAGCAAAGTAGGAATTATAATGAAGAACAATTATAAAGTTACAACTCAACTAAGGACAACAAGATACTAGATTTAGGAACTGGTCCGTAGTAGTGTTAAACTTTGTTCTTGATGCCTTTGAGAATTGAATGCTCGAATATCATATGGCTTGAATGCTTGGAATGAATTCTCAAGTGTTCAAGTGATGTTTTGTTGTAATACTCTTGTTAATACAACTTGGATGATATCACTTGAATGATGTAATCACTTGGTTGGTCAAAGGACAAGTGATTGCAGAAGTGTGCTGCACTGTTTCTATGTACAGTGCAGGCATTCACTTTCCAATTGTACACAGTTGACTTCGTACTGCTATCAGGGAAACACAAGGGTATTAGGTCCTTGTGTTGGTTCTCTATCTTCTAAAGTTGTAGCAGTTCACATTAGCTGGAGTTGTTGATTTGCAATGTGTACCAAGTGTGTCAGGTTCCTTATCTGGTTCTTTGACAATAAGTTTGTTAGATCATCAAAACATAAAGCTAAGACATTGTAAACCCATCAATTTCCCCCTTTTTGATGATGACAAACTTAGAAATTGATAATCCATGTTTAGAGCAAAATTAACCAGATAAAGCAACATGAACTTCACAAGTTCCCCCTGACTCTATGCTTCCCCCTTAATCAGATCCCTATTTCAATTATACTTCCCCCTTTTGGCATCATTAAAAATACACAAGCAAGCAAGCAAGCAAGCAATATAAATAAGTCTAGCCTAGCTAACTCATGCCACATATGTACACACAACATGATAGAAAAAAGAAATAGAGAAACATAAGCATTATGTAGCAAAAGATGATACGTCTTAGATATAAAACATATGCCTTTGCTATACAGAAAAGGCAAAGATTGGACTATTTTCAACGGGAGTAGTACGAGTACATCCCATCCACATCACAAAAAGAAACAAAAACAACTGTCATAGTCATTAAAACAAGAACATAAAATCCAGAAACTGGTCACTGAAAGGGCTTCCTAAGGGCCACTAGGAGGAGAGGGCTTGGAAGCTGCAGCAAGGGTGTTGAGAACTAGATCTATTCGGGCATTCACCGACATTTGCTCGGTGAGCAGTTTCTCTTTCAGGTTCTCCACTTGTGCCCTAAGATCACCATTTTCTTTGGTCAGACGAGCTATCTCCTCATTTGACCCTGGGACCCCTTGGGCCTGCTGACCTTCTAGGATAGCGTTCCTCACCTTCAACTTTTGAATCTCCTCAGTTGCACTGTTTGAGCATTGATGAGCTAAGAGATTATCGAAGTGCTGCCTACCCCTCCATTCTTTTCGATACACTAACATTCCTCCAAAGTGTTTTGAGAGAAGGTCTTCTTCTTGGTCCCTACTTTGCATTTTCCCAATAGCACTTTGAAGAACTTAAAAACGTGCGTAAGAAGAAACCCATATAGAAGACCATGGTTTCCATCCTTGAAGGTTACGACCTTCTACATATACTCAATCATGATGGCAGGAAGGTTTACAGCTATAAATCCATCCAATGCCTCCATCAGATACAAGTCAGACTTGGAAGTAATGGACCTCCTCTCAGCACGGGGTAGAAGAACCTTGTTTACTAGCTCGAACAATAACTGATAAACTGGAAGCAAAGCTTTCTTGTGAACTCGTTCCCCCTTCTGGTTTGCACCATCCTTCACAATAGCATTTCTGAAGTTTGACCCATACACATCCTTCACAGAAGACTTACCATCAGTAGGGACTTTAAGAATTTCCCCAAGTAGAGCAACATCAAATACAATATCCACCCCATTTACTAAAGCACAAATATGGTCAGTGTCAACAAGAAAGAGTTCAGCATAGAAGCTTTGGACCTCATCCTCATAGACCTTGGGGGCATCCATTGTGAATAGATGTCCCTACTACTAAAACTCGACCATCTTAATTACTTGTCTCATCCCGTCCATGTCAAAAATTGTTGGGTCAAAATTGCGACCCCACAAGACCTTTTGGTACCTTAGTCGTTCTTTAGCGGATAGATTTCCATGCTTTATTCTCTTTGCAGAATCAGGTTCCCTCACAGTTTCCATATTCATCTTTCCAGACTTCACACTTGATTTCCTTTTTCCACTTGACTTGTCCAACACATCCTTATCAGATAATGACTGGTCACTCACTACTTCTTTCAGCTTTCCAACACTTTTCACTGATCTTGAACTTGGTGTAGCAACACCTTCCTCTTAAGCAGATTGCTTCTTCTTCTGAGATCTTTTAACCATGGAACTGGGTTCCTCTGTTGATTCCTCATCAACTTCCACCACAGGAATAGCCTTGTCACATACCACTTCTCCATTTTTCACTAGCCTCTTCTTTTTCTTCTTACTGCTCCTTGTGCTTTTTTGTAGGGCAGACTCATAAGCCTCTTTTGCTTGCAACCTAGTAGTAGGTTGCTTAGTAGAAGACTCAGGAGTGATAATTGCCCTTCTCTTGACAATAAAAGCATCCAGAGCAATGTTATCTTGATCTTCCTCATCACTAGACCTCATCTCAAGAACTAGAATTTCCAAGGGCTCAACAGCAAAGTGTGGAGAGGGAGCAGGAGCAGAATTGACCTGGGAAGGGGATCCTTAACCTATTTCCTCTGGAGAAGGGTCAGGTCCTTCATAAGAAGTCCCAGTAGTTTCTGCTAGTGTAGAGTTTTCAAAGAGCACCACAACTCCTTCTTCCACAAACCTCTATGTCTCATTCCTCTAAGACTCGGGCACACCAGAGATTACCCCATGCACTATTCCATATGTAGATACGACCAGTATGTTTGTGACGACCTCTTTCTTTGGAGAATCCATGGTTACCATAAACTCAGGAGCAAAAACTGCTGGAGATTGATCAACACTAACCTCTGATACCTCTACAATCTGCGGAACTCTACCCTATTCTCCACCCTTGCTTTGGTCAGTGAGAATCTCAGTCAAAAGAGATGAAAGATTATCGAATTTTGGGGTTTCTGATTTCTCATCATTTGGAGTGAGAGGGAGATCTGAGAGAGTCACATGAGAACTAGAGAGTGTATGGGAATCTGGTTTGGGGGTGTTTTTAGTGGTTGAGACTGGAGTGATGAAAGAAGGTTCATCAGGGATGGAAGAATCAAGGGTTTTCTCTGGGGTGTTCTCAACTGAAGAAGGAATTATCGGGTGATTTTTAGCCATTGCAAGGATACAGTTGAGAATTTTTTGAGAAAAGCTGAAGAGGGGAGTATGATCGTTCAAGAAGAAGAGAGGGTTTTAATAGGAGAAGATAATTATGGGGGAGGGAGAGAGAGAGAGAGAGAAAGAAAGAGAAACCGGTTTTAAAATGGTAGTAGTGTGTGGGGAGTTTTAACATTTCAGAGGGAGATGGAAAGGATTTGAAATGAAAAGATGTGACAACAGAGTCTGAAAAGGTGTATGACATGGCACTTGAGTTTTGGGCCTTTTTAAGATATGTATGAAAAAAATGCACAGGACTACTAACCTGTGGTAGAAGAACCAGGTTCTTGACCTGTCTTTGAAAAATTTCAATCCTCTTTTACCATCCATGCAGTGCATCTATAGCTTCCATAATCATCATGCGTGTCTACTTGCAACGGTATTGAAGTGAGTTAGACTTGGCCGGAAAACACTTTTGCTAATGTTACCTGAGTGTGACTTTCATAGCCAATCTGATGGGAATCAAGTTCTCAATTTAGCTTTATTAGCCCCAGCTCCATCCTATTTCTTTTAAAATGTTCTCTGCTCAATGCTTTGGTAAAGATATTTGCGATTTGGAAGACTGTACTGCAGAACTTCATATAGATAAGCCCTTTTTCCACATTGTCCCTCAGAAAATGATGTCTCACATAAATGTGCTTGGTTCTTTTATGTTGAACTAGATTGTTAGCCATGTTAAGTGCACTGGTGTTATCATGTAGAAGGGGCATACAGCCAGTGTACACACCGAAATATTCCAATTGTTGTTTGATCCATAAGAGCTGAGCACAGCAAGAAGCCACAGCTATATATTCTGCTTCAGCCATTGAAAGAGCCACTGAGTTTTGCTTCCTTGTGCCCTATGAGATGAGACATAATCCCAGAAAGTGAGCCATTCCAGAAGTACTTTTCCTGTCCATAAGATAACCAGCATAGTCAGCATCAGCATACCCAATAAGATTAAAATTGTCCCCTGAAGGGTAGTACAGGACCAAATCATGTGTTCCCTTAAGATATCTCCAAATTCTTTTGGTAGCTTTCAGATGAGATTCCTTGGGATTTGACTGAAATCTTGCACACAGCCCCATACTAAAGACAATATCAGGTCTGTTGGTAGTGAGGTAGAGAAGAGACCCAATAATACTTCTATACATGGTTTGATTTACAGAAGATCCAGACTCATCCATGTCCAGTCGAGTAGCAGTGGCAATGGGAGTGTCTATCACTTTTGATGCTTCCATATCAAACCTCTTTAGGAGGTCCTTCATGTATTTCTGCTGGCAGATGAATGTACCCTTTGTGGACTGCTTCACTTAAAAATGCAAGAAGAAATTTAACTCACCTATCATACTCATTTCAAACTCACTTTACATGAGTTTTGCAAATTTTTCACACAAATGATATCATCAACATATACCTAAACAATGAGCAGGTTCTTCCCCCATTTCTTCAGGAACAATGTGTTGTCAATTTTTCCTCTTATAAAACCATTTTCTAAGAGGACCTTTGATAGCCTCTCATACCAAGATCGAGGAGCCTGCTTCAACCTATACAATGCATTGTTCAATTTAAATACATATTCAGGGTGCACATGACATTCAAACCCCAGATGTTGCTTAACATAGACTTCTTCCTTAAGAAATCCATTCAGAAATGCACTTGTAACATCCATTTGGAACAGAGTGAATTCCATATGTGATGCAAAAGCAATTATGATTCTAATAGCTTCCATATGAGCAACTGCAGAAAACGTCTCATCATAATCGATTCCTTCCTCCTGATTGTAACCTTGAACTACTAGCCTAGCCTTGTTCTTTGTAGTGTTTCCATGCTCATCAAGCTACCCACTTGGTTCCTATGATGGTTCGATCAGAGGGTCTAGGTACCATGTGTCATACATTGTTCCTTTCAAACTAATGCAACTCATCTTGCATAGCTGTGATCCAGGCAGCATCTTTTAAGGTTTCCTTGATATTTTTAGGTTCTATTTAGGAAATAAAGGCTAAGAAGGCAAGTGAATTTCTAACTTTTGATCGGATTTGCACACCTGAATCTAGAGGGGCAATTATATTGTCAAGAGGATGGGAGCTTTTGTGTTTCCAGTTGGTCACTTGAACCCAATTGTAGAGGAGCTGGGTAGATCTAACTAGTTCCCTTGTATTCTTTTCTCAGCTACCTGTGGAGTACTTGCACTACATCCACCACTCTTTCTTCAGCTTTAGTGGTTGTAATTATGGTACCTGGTTCCCTTGAGGAAGAAGCTGCATTGTCTCCACTTGGCTCCTTCACTTGACTCATCATGTCTGCCTTTGCATTTGTCATGTCAATGACGTCACCTAGAACCAGTAAGGGCTCCCTATCTTGATCATACTTGTTGATTTTCTCACAGGAGGGATAAGACTCGTCAAAGATTATGTGAACACTTTTCTCAACACACTGAGTCTGCTTGTTGTATTTCTTATAAGCTTTGCTTTGAGAAGAATACCCCCAAAAGATTCCTTTATAACTCTTGGCATCAAATTTTCCAAGTTAATTATTTTTATTGTTGAGAACATAACATTTGCACCCAAATGTTCTTAGGTGAGTCAGCTTGGGCTTCCTTTCATTCAGCAACTCATAGGGAGTTTTGTTCAAGAGAGATCTGATCATGCACCTGTTCCCCAAGTTGCAGGCAATGTTGACAGCTTCAACAAAGAAGTTCTTTGCAATCACACTGTCGATCAACATTGTTCTTGCCATTTCCTCAAGAGTTTTTTTCTTCTTTTCCACAACTCCATTTTTCTGGGCAGTTCTTGGGGCTGAGAAGTTGTGAGTAATTCCATTCTCGGTACAGAATTCATCAAACTTGTCATTGTTAAACTTTGTTCCATGATCTGATCTAATGCATGCTACTATTCACTTGGATTTTCTTTACAAAGGCTACAAATACTTCAAAGGTTTTATCTTTTGTTCTAAGAAATAGAGTCCAAGTGAATCTGGAGTAGTCATCCACTATCACAAAGATGTACATTTTTCCTCTCATGTTTTTGCACTCTCATTGGTCCATGCATATCCATATGAAGGAGATCAAGTGGTTTTGAGGTGTTGACATCTTTCTTTGACTTGAATGAGGACTTCACATGCTTCCCTCTAGCACAGATATCACAAACTTTATGTTCTTTGAACTTTGACATGAGCAGACCACGAACCAGTTCCTTCTAAATTAGTTTATTCAGAAGAGAGAAGCTTGCGTGCCCAGTCTTCTGTGACACAGTTCAGCATCATCATCAACAGTTTTCAAGCAACTTAGATCACCACTTTGTAGAGACTTGAAATCAGAAACATAGATGTTCTTGTATCTTTTTGCCACAAGTACCACTTCACCAGTTACCAGATTTGTAACTGTGCATATCTTGGACAAGAACTCCACCTTGTTTCCTTTATCATAAATCTGAGAAACACTCAAGAGACTGTACTCAAGACCATTGACATAGTACACATTCTCAATTGAGTGAGTGAGTGACTTTCCAAATTTTCCAACACCAAAAATGTACCCCTTTTTCCCATTTCCAAAGGATACACTCCCTCATTGCATGGTTTTTAGTGAAAGAAAGTCCATAGTATTTCCAGTCATGTGCTTTAAGCAACCACTATCTATGAACCATTATTGACTGTTTCCTTCCATTGTTCCCTGCACAAGGAGATCATGGGTTAGATTTAGGAACCCAAGCAAGTTTGGGTCCCTTGTAATAAGCAAGCAGATGAATAAGTGCTCTTTTAGTCCATTGCAGGTAACACACATTTTTTATGAGTGGCACCTGGTCCTTTTTCGGCAGTTACTTTCTCAGTAAAAACTTTATTTTTCTGTAGAGATTGAACCATTGCTTTGCAATTTTCCTTGAAATGCCCATTGTTCCCATAGTGGGTGCACAACCAATTATCGAGTACAGTAACATATTTGCTGTGAGGGTTATAAGGAGTTTTCTCCTTTTGAAGCTTTCCAGTTCTGCTTGGAGCTGCCTATTTTTCTCAAGTTTAGCACACAAATTAGTTCTCACAACGGTTAACTTTTTTTCAAGCTTAATGTGTGCCTCAATAGCTATCTCTTTCCCTTTTTCAGAATTTCCAGGCCTACACTCAGCTCCAAGTTCCTCTATTATTTCCTTTAAGTCTATAATCACTACTAGAAGGTAATCTCTCTCATGCTCAATAGCATTAACTTTTTCTATTAAGGCCTCTTTTTCTTTACTACAACTCTTAATGGTTTCCTTTAAGTCAATAACTATAACCACCAAATCATCTCTTTCATGTTCTACACTAGCAATTTTTCAGTTAGAACCACCTTTTCATTCTCAAGATTACTTATGCTTTCCTTCAGATCAACTACACGCACTACCAAATCATCTTTAGTTTGTTCAGGTTCTCCTAGTTCTAAGGTCAAGGCATCTTTATCATCTACCAGACTATGATTGGCATCAATTAATATATTTGCTAATGATATGAGTTTCTTAGGGGAGTAGGATTTCAGATTTCTCTGAACATCCCTGAGTTTACCTCATCATTGTCATCTTCTTCATCATCGTCTGATTGAGCCATCAATGCAAATATAGAATTATATTCACTTCCTTCACTTTCAACTGCCATCATGGAACTGCTACTTGCATCGTTTTCTTCTTCAGACTCACTGGAGGAATCTCCCCATGCTGCAAGAGCTTGCTTCACCACATTGTCAGCAAATCTCTTCCTTTTGAAGTGTTTGTCATGAACTGGGTTCCTCTTTGTTGCTTTATCAGGGTTGTATTTGGAGTGTTCTTGCTTAATGAGAGGGCAATCTTTGATTAAGTGCCTTGACTTTCCACATTTATGGCAGAGATCATAGTTCTTTGGTCTGCTGGAATTGGCCTTTTTTAGTATTCCTCCATTTCTTCTGACCATCTTCTGAAACCCTTTGGTTAAGTAAGCCATGTCACTGTCCACCTCACTTGAGTCATTGCTTTCAACTTTGAGTACCAGGTTCTTTTCCTTCTTTGGTTCTTTTCTTTAACTGTCTATCTTCCTCTTCATTTCGTAGGTTTTCAGATTTCCAACTAGCTCGTCTATGGTCAGCTCATGAAGGTCCTTTGCTTCAGTAACAACATTCACTTTACTTTCCCGTGAACTAGGCAGGATGCTAAGAATTTTCCTCGCGAGCTTGTTCCTGGGAATGACTTCACCAAGTGAGTGTAACTCATTTATGATGAAAGTGAATCTTGTGTGCATGTCTTGAATAGATTCATCGTCTTTCATCCTAAAAAGCTCATACTCAGTAGTAAGCATATCAATCTTAGATTGCTTTACTTGAGTGATTCCCTCATGTGCTGTTTGCAAAGCTTCCCATATCTCCTTGGCACTTTGACAAGCCGAGATCATGTTGTATTCATCAGGTCCTATACCACACACCAAAATTTTCTTGGCACAAAATTTTTTCTCCACAACTTTACTATCTGCATCAGTGTATTCTTTTCTGGTCTTTGGCATCATCAATGGAATATTTTCGACATTCTTTGTTGGGATATAAAGACCATCGCATATGACATCCCATAACTCAGAATTTTCAGCCATGATAAAATCATGCATTCTTGTCTTCCACCACCCATAGTATTGCCCATTAAACTTGGGTGGTCTATACGTAGACTGACCTTCTTCAAAATTTGGTGGATCAGCCATAAGGATCCTTCCTAGGTGTTAGCCTGATATAGGGGTGTGCACTCGAATCGGTTTATCGATAAATCGAATTGATTATTTGTTATCGGTTTATCGATTTATCGATTTCAATTTTGATTTCGAAATTTTTCTTATCGAGTTATCGATTTCGATTTCGATTTTGTCCTCTTCAATTATCGGTTTATCGATAAACCGATAAGACTGATTCTGACCACTACACTTTACCTTCCAAATTTTTTCCTTTTTTTCTTCTTCTGATATTTCAGTTTGCATTATTGTTTTTGCTACTATATTTTCATGCACAACATTACTCCCATTTCCAGCTTGACATTCAATTTATTACACTAATGGTGGAGGCTCTAACGCCGTCATCTACATGGCGGTGGACTCAATTACACCACCCACGTCGATGGATCCCTCCACTATTCTCCAACCAAAAAACCCTTTTCACTGCTCTTTGGATCGTCTTTATATTTTCTGTTTTATATTGGCAAAGGGATGTTACTACCAGACTCTTGTTTTCTCCGACGGGATTTTCCGGTAAGATAGATGCCTAAGCTCCGTCCAATGGCGTTTAACTTAATAGACTTTGGTGGGGTTGGTGACGACGTTACATTAAATATGACAGCGTTTGACAGGGCAGTGTTAGCTATTTCTAAACTTGGTAAGAAAGGTTGTGGGCAGCTCAATGTGCCACTTATACTAAAAAGACAAGTATACCCTTAATCTATAATACCCTTTCCTTTACCCTAAGTCCCTAACCCTATTATTTCCTCTACCCATGCTTGTTGACATAATTTTTATGTTATAAACGGTATTCGTCTTATTTTAGCTTTTTTTGTCCATATTAGTTAGACGTGTTTATAGCGATATACTTTCCACGGAATCCCGCAAATTTTCTTATTAGTGTAATCGATAACCGAATCGATAAGCCCCAAAAATCGATAAATCAAAATCGAAAAAATTGAAACCTTATTGAAACAATAACGATAAACATATGTACAAATCGATAATCGATAAGTAATTATCGATAAAGGTCAAAATCGAATCGATAAATCGAATGCACGCCCCTAGCCTGATAGGAGGAACCCGCTCTAATATCAATTGATAGTTTATGTGAGTCCACCAAACTATAGAGAGACCAGGTTCTCTTATGAGTTTCCACTGAGAATGCTAATGAAACAGTAAGTAAGTAAGACGGGTAGTTTTACGTGGAAAAATTCCTGCTCAAGAGAATAAAAAATCACTACCTACACTGGTAGGATTTCAACTTCACTATGAGCAACTTTAGAGTTTAGATTATAACCTATGCAATCTAGGAATTAAAATCCTAATCCGTCACTAACTTGCAATGCACCTATTACAAGCCACTTTGCAATACACCTATTACAAAGACTTCAACTCATGACTAACTCTAGTCACGACACAAATACTAAGGGTTTATGGTTTTACAAAGGATTCCTAAGCAACGCTTCTAGATAAGCAAAGTAGGTATTACAATGAAGAATAATTATAAAGTTACAACTCAACTAAGGACAACAAGATACTAGATTTAGGAACTAGTCTGTAGTAGTGTTAAGCTTTGTTCTTGATGCCCTTGAGAATTAAATGCTCGAATATCAGATGGATTGAATGCTTGGAATGAATTCTCAAGTGTTCAAGTGATGTTTAGTTGTAATACTCCTATTAATACAACTTGAATGACATCACTTGAATGATGTAATCACTTGGTTGGTCAAAGGACAAGTGATTGTAGAATTGTGCTGCATTGTTTCTATGTACAGTGCAGGCAATCACTTTCCAGTTGTATACAGTTGACTTCGTACTGCTGTCAGGGAAACACAAGGGTATCAGGTTCTTGTGTTGGTTCTCTATCTTCTGAAATTGTAGCAGTTCACATTAGTTGGAGTCTGTTGATTTGCAATGTGTATCAAGTGTGTCAGGTTCCTTATCTGGTTATTTGACAGTAAGTTTGTTAGATCATTAAAATATAAACCTAAGGCATTGTAAACCCATTACAAGGGTAATTGAGAATTGGGTTGTCAATAGGTTTTGGGGTTTTAACCCTATTAGTGCCAACGATATTTGCTTTGGTGACGGCTGTACTATGTGGGGGAAGGGGGATTGGACAAATTTTGAGTGGTAGGGGTCTTACATTTGGAGTAAGCAATAGTGTGCCATCCATTTTGGTTATTTGTAGAGGGGTCATTAGAGGGGTCTGTAGTGGGAATTTGAGATGGAGTGGAGTTAGGCATGTTTGTAGTGGATTGATGGTGCAGAACATGAGTAGGGCAGGAAGTGAAAGATATCCAATACAACCACAATTTGAACACATTGGAGTTGTAGTTTCATAGGATATTTTCTGTAGATGAGTTCTAATAAGCACTTCTCGAGGAAGGGATCTTCCGATAGGTTCAAGTACACACAAGTGTGCATATTTTCCTATGCTAGTAAGGGAAGTACATGAGTCGATCTTTAACAGTGATCCAATCACGGTCCCGACTTTTTTCAAAATTTCAATGTCGTAGTATTCTGTGGGTAATTCAAGGAGACCAATCCAGATTGCGGATGAATGATTTGTATCATCAACTATGGAAAATTTTGGTTCCCAATTCAGTATTGTAATGTACTGTGAACCAAGGAACCAGAGACCGTGGTGTAAAACATTGTGATAGTTGTGGGTATGGGTGAATAGGATAAGGTAATAATCGTTGCCCAAATCTATAAGGTTCAGTGGTTCAATAGGTTGCCATATCAGTTAAAGCTTAGATTTGAGGAAATTATAGACGAGCTCTCGTCCTAGAGGCTTTACAATTATAGTTTGTTGCCAATTTGTGTAAAGTCTGCTTTTATCGGCAGTAGTTATAGGGATGAAGTGTGGGTGACTGGATGGATTTTCTTTTTCATGAGAGAGGTCAAGATTTTGGAGTGACTGGTTAAGAATTTCAAAGGGAGAGTTATAAGGACAGGTATTATTATGGTTTAATTTGTCACGAAAGTTGATATTACGGGTGGTAGTTGTAGGATTAAGAGATTGACCAGGCTTGTTGGTGTTGCGATGTAATAAATCTGTTTCTTGGTCATTCATTGCTAAGTCAATGTTGGAATCCATGTCAATAAAGCTGAAGATAGTGTCACTTAGCACCTATGTTCTTCAATCCTATGGAAATAACACTTTCTTTTTTTTCTCGATCTTTTTTTTGTTTTTTTTGTTGTTTGTTTCTATTTTTGCTTTCTTTTTCTTTATGCTTGGACTTCTCTTATTTTTTTATTTTCCTGTACTGTCACCTAGGGGGCATCGGGTCGGTTCGGTTATGAATATTATCGGTTTAGCATATCGATTATTGGTTTACAAATTTGATAAATCGATAACCGAACCGATAAGATATCGGTTATCGGTTAATTGGTCATCGATCATTATTGGTTCGGTTATCGGTTTACCCGATAATATAACTCATTCTAGAGTTAAGAAAAAAAGAGAAGACAATTCATTAGAGTTAAGAAAAAAAGAGTAGAATTCGCATATAATATACTACCCATTTTTACGTTCTGTCCAGTGACCACAACTAGAATAGTACTAATCCTTCAACAACAGTTTCCCAAATACATTAATATTAATACAAAGTAGTAGCAATTTCACTTTAAAATTAACAAGTTCAAACAAATAGTACTAACAATTCAAATTCAAGTTAACAAGACAACGACTACTCAATCCTTATAGGCTTTACCAACTAAACTGAATGTTGTTTATCAAATGTCTAACCTGAAAAAAGAAACCATAGAGCAAAACCTTGATATGTGCATGGGCAATACTAAGACAGAAATAAAAAACACCTAGAAGGCAAGAAAATATTGTCCTGTTGCCAAAGCTCATAGTACTGTACAGAAGAATAATATTAAAAAATATACCCAAAACTGATGAAGATTGTCGATTGAGAATTGATAAGTGCGAAAAGAAACTGGTAGTAGGTATAGGCTGCACATCGTTAGCTCACAAAAATAAGAAACGAAAATAAAAAAATAAAGAATCATTAACAGTCAAAAATATCAATATGAAGATGAATTTTGTTATAGAAATTAAAAGTCTAATATATAAGACTAAAGACTTACGCTAGGACTAACTAGTAAGGTCTATGAAAAATGAAGATGAAGCAATTGAAGAGTTCGGCTAAAAAGAATAGGAGAGAATGAACAGAAGCCTAGCATATGTATATACTTAAGGGCAAAGTCGTAATTTTATTAATTCTTATTGGGTTATCAGTTAACCTATTAACAAAATTGGCAAACCGATCCTTGAACCGATAACCCAATAGTGAAAAAATTCTAAACCATTACCGAAAAGTTAACCCAATAACGCAATATCGATAACCCAATAAATAATTAACGGTTCGGATTATCTGTTTTACCCGATATATGCCCAGCCTTACTATCACCTGGGTTTATAAAATAAGGGAATAAAATTTATAGATAGATAATAAGGATGCGTAGGTAAAGGAGAAAAGGGTGAAAGAAAAGTCAAGATAGGTAGTATGTATAGTATGAGGAGGATTATATTTGCACAGGATTAGGGCTAAAGGAGTTTTTTTGGTTAACTGGATGCATTTCATTAAAGAGAACTACCCGTTAGAGCATAAAAGCAGTAGCAGAGTTTGTGTCAATATTACATTCCCAAATTTGTCTTGGAAAAACAGTTCCTGTTATGTCTGCCCAAAAAACATGTGTAGCAAACACGGGGGGAACTGCTGTTACAAAAATATTATCAAAAAAATCCTTCTTAGTGTTCTCCTTTTCCATTAGATCAGCTATTTTGTTGGTTTCCCAGTAGTTGTTCTTCACCACCACGGCGCTTAACCTTTGGACGATTGACCTGCATTCAGAAATAATTGAATCAAAGATAAGATTTCCATTGATTAGCATTCTAATTACCTCAGTAGAGTCAGCGTTTATTTTCAGGGGTGTTAGCTGCCTTTCTTCTGCAATTTGCAGTCCTCTCAATAGTGCTAGGAGCTCAGCCTGAGTGTTAGTGGTATGCTGGATAGATCCCATGTAGCCCAGAACCTAATTTCCACTTGCATTCCTAAAGACTCCTCCCAGTCCTCCCCTTCCAGGATTCCCCATTGTAGCTCCATCAGTGTTGAGCTTGTAAGTGTTGATTTGTGGTGGTGTCCATTTAACCCAGATATTTTTATGTTTTGTGGGAGCTTTACTGACCAGTATGGTTACATATTTAGTTGCTTTTGCTAAAGCAGCTCTGGTATTAACCATATCCTTTCTATTGTTAAATAGATTGTTATTTCTTGATGGCCAAATTTGCCAAAAGCAGAATGGAAGAAGCTCTTCCCAGGTGATGATATTGTTGAAGGGTTCTTTCTTGAGTGAGGTCCATGTCTTTGGCCAGTCCTTACTGGTGAAGGATGTGACATGGCTTGGATGAGTATTGGTACTTTCTGAGATAATAGATGCCCAGAACAACTTTGAGTTTGGGAAATCAAAGAAAATATGTGTAGATGTTTCGAGTCCCTGGTTGCAAAGGCTGCATGTGGGGTCTAAGTGGATCCCAATATGGTGAAGGAAGGCTCCAGTGGGGAGCCTATCATGGAAGAGTAACCAAAAGAAGGATTGAGTCTTTTTGGAACTTTTAATTTTCAAATCTACAAGTAATTATTACTCATGTTTTCAGTTTTTGGTTGTTGAAGATTATCCAGAAGGGAATATGCTGATTTTGTGGAGTAGGTTCCAATTTGTGGTGATTCCCCAGATCATCTTTTCTTCCTTAATGGGATTGGTTGGAATGAATATGTTTTTTTATGGAGTTTATGATGTTTTGGGGGATTCTTAGGGAGGTTGTGGAAAAGTTTCAATTCCCATGATTGTGAATTGATGCCACTGTTTTGGCCATGTCTTCTCTGGTTAGTGCTCCTTCAATTATGGACATGATTGCAGGCAGATTAGGGAGCCAAGGTTCATTGATGTAGTTGAATCTATTCCCTGAATGAACAATCCATCCTTTTGCTTTCATGCATGTTTCCTACCCTTTTAGGATACATTGCTACGTACTTGACTTATATTTCTTGGGGGAGGGGGGTCCTCCAATTGCAATGATTTGCAATGAGGGTTTTTGCCTATAGAGAGGGTGGATTCTGGTATAGCATCCATGCCAGCCCTGAGTGGATGGCTCTGTTTTTCAATTCAGCCTTTTGGATTCCTAGCCCACCTTGTACCTTAGTCTTTATGACTGTGTCCCAGGAGATAAGGTGCATCTTTCTTTTCACAGTTGTGGTACCCCAAATGAAATTCCTTTGGATTTTGTCAATCTCTTTGGTTGTTTTAGCAGGGAGTTTGATGTATTGCATTATATAATTGGGGATAGTGTTGAGTGAGGCTTTTGCTAGGGTAGTCATGCCAGTAATATTGAGCATGTTTGTGTTTCCACCCTGCTATTTGTGCATGGAGATTATCTATGATGAATTGGAAGTCATTATGAGTGGGTCTTTTGTGAAAAATTGGGAAGCCAAGGTATTTGCCAAAGCTGGCTAATGCTTGTATGGCAAGAGTGCTGGAGATGGATTCCATTTGGTTGGAAATTGACACTGAAACAAACTTTGGGGTTGTTAAAGTTGATCTTTTACCCTGAAGCCAAATTGAAAGAATTGAGAGTACTAAGAATTGTGTTGCGGTTGACCTAATTAGCTATGGCAAATAGAGCTAGATCATCAGCAAAGAAAATATGAGATATCTTAGGACCATTTCTACTAATGCTAATGGGGGACCACTCTCCTTGATGGGCATTCCTGTCAATGTCCCTGGAGAGTCTTTCCATACACAAGATGAAGAGGTATGATAATAGTGGGTCACCCTGCCTGATGCCTCTGGTAGGCATGAAGGGGCTTGTTTGCTCTCTATTAACAAGGACAGAGATGGTGGAAGAGCTGACACATGCAATAATGAGATTGGTGATTGTATTTGGGAAGTTGAAGCCATGGAGGGTCTCTTTTATGAAAGATCATTCCAGTCTGTCAAAAGCCTTTTCCAAGTCTATCTTGATTATCGTGTTAGGAGATTTGCCTTTCATCTTTCCCAAATGTGTGATGTATTCTTATACTATGATGGCATTGTCAGAAGCTCTCCTATTTGAAAGGAAGCTGGTCTGGCTAGGGCCAATAATGTGGGACAGGTAAGGCTTGATTATGTTAACAAGGATTTTGGTTACTGTTTTGTACACTATATTGCATAAACCTATGGGCCTATAGTTCTTAATCATGGATGCTTGAGGGCATTTGAGGATTAGGCAAAAAAGTGTTTCATTCATGAAGGGGTGCATTGTTGATGTGGAGAAATATTTTTTGCAGAATTAGATGACATCCTTCCCTCTATGTCCCAGTATTTTCTGGTAGAAAAAGGGTGAAGGCCATCAGGGCCTGGGGCTTTGAAGGGTTTGAAAGAGAAAACGACACATTTTATTTCACTGTCCCTTAGGGGCATTTCAATTATGCCTTTTTGGTTATCAGAGAGGCAGTGCCCCTGGAGACCATAAATAGATGTGCACCTCTGGGACTGGGAATGGGATGTGGAGTAGATCTCATGGAAAAATTTAAAAATTGAATCTTTGATTTCCTTGGGCTCGTACTGCCATTGCCCTGAATCATTCTTGAGGAATAGGATTTTGTTCCTCCTTCTTCTATTAAGGGTATAAGTATGGAAGAATTTGGTATTGACATCTCCATCTGAGAGCTAGCTTATCCTAACTTTCAGTTTCCATAAGTCCTCTTCATTCCTTAGAATCGAGTCAAGCTCCTCAATAAGAGTGTTTTCAAGAGTGTGGAGAAAGAGGCTAGAAGGATAGTGGGGGGATTTTTAAATCCTTGCTATCCTGGCAAGCAACCTCTTCTTTTTTGTGGAAGATATTACTAAAAATATTTCTATTCCATTTTAAAACATTTTCCGTGAACAATATGGTGGAGGGGATTAGGGATGATTGGGGTGGGAAAGAGTCCCTAATTAGGTTTTGGAACAAAGGGTGACTGCACCACATTGATTCAAACCTAAAAGGCTTATTGGAGAGAATGTGATTGTTATTGTTTAGCTTTACTAGCATGGGGCAATGGTCAGAGTGGGTCCTAGGAAGATGCGTAATGTTTACCTCCGAGTATTCATTTACCCAGAGGTTATTAGCAAAGTACCTATCAATCCTTTCTAGGATGAGGCATGACCTATTCTGATAACGCTTATTAGACCAAGTGTATTTGCTTCCTTTAAATCCTAGGTCTACAAGCTGGCAACTATTGATGCAATTCCAAAACAAATACTTTGGGTTTTGATGGGGTTTCCCCCAAATTTGTCCCTAGCTTTCAAGACTTCATTGAAGTCCCCACCCACAAACCAACTTCCCTTGAAGTTTTTAGAGATATCAATTAAGTTATCCGAGAGAGTTTTCATATCCTCTATGTAATTGCTAGCATAAATTGCAGAAATTAACCAAGGGGGTTAGGGGGGATTACCTTAACCATTGCATGAATGCCCTGAGATGTTACAATTGCTTCATCTACTTGGAGAGAGTATTCCTTCCACATAATCACTATACCTCCTGAGTGGCCTACTGTAGGGAACTGAATATGCACGTCATATTGCAGTTCCTCTGTGAGCTTTTTATGGTGAGCCATCTTAGTCTCTAGAAGGACCAACAGTGCGGGTTTATGCATTTTAACCATCTCTGAGCAATGCCTTCTGAATTCAACACTATTTTCCCCTCTAACATTCTATATTATGAAATTCATTAGAGGGTTCAGGTTTGAAGGGCTGTTTCTCATCGATGCTTTGTCCCTGCCCTGGGCTTGCATCACTTCTCTTCCCCTGTGTTGAGATTGTTGGGATCTCATCACTGAGGTTAGTGTAAGGAGGGATTTGAGGATACCTTGACTTTGATAAGAGGAGAGGTCCATTCCACATCTGACTAGGTTATTGGGGCATAGAAATATTAGTGTTTCGCTGTGGTCCACACTAAATTCCGCAGCTCGAACTACTTCCAGCCAGAGAGAGTCTACTCTCACTTGGTTGTCGATTGGTGCTGTTTCCTTCTCCATTGAGGCTTTGTGGTTTTTAGTATTTTCAAGGCCTTTGATATCCCTTTCGAGATATTCTCTAGAGGTGGAAAGTGTTGTTTCTCCTGCGTTGAAGATGAAGTTTCCTATAGTGGTCCTTGGGGAAGGAGTTTGAATTGGGGGTTGCATAAGGGTCCGCCATTGTTGGGTCCGGAAAGAAAGGCATAGTGTTGAATATCTGTTGTATCATGTTGTGGACTAAGGGTGGGTCGCTGGTTTGTTGCATGTGGTTTAGGTTGCTTTGCATCATCATCACCTGCCATAGCTGAGCACCAAATATCTCCAAACTTCTGTTTAGGGCCTCTACAGTCACTCTGGCTAGGTGAGCCGGGTTCTGGATGATGCGTGATATGGGTTGATCTCCTAGTTGAAAATTATAGCATATGGCTTTACCATGGAGGTCAAATTCCAACCACGACGCCGGTGTGTGGTCCGGTGGTGGTGGAACGGATGTTAGAAAGACTAGGGTTGGTGTTGGGTTCCATTTTTGGCTTTATTTTGTCTAACTTTTTGGGGGTTGGTATTAAAGAGTGGGTTAATGTGGCAATCAACCATTTTGGGAGGGGGTGGAAGTGGATCGACACCCATATTAAGTGTTTTAAAATATGTGTCTAATACATAGATTGTGGGATTATTGTGAAATCCAGTTGAGTTGATGGGTTCTGTCAAATCAATTGTATTTTTTGGGTTTCTCAGTTTTAACTCTTGAGCTTTAATGGAGTGATTTTGCATAGATGGTGTTGGTAGGGGAGATGTAGAGGGGTAAGGGTCATAATTGGGGTCTCGTGGGGATTCGGTCTGTTCAGGGATTGGGTGAGTCCCAGTTTGTGTTTCCAGACTTGGACTTGGGCCCTTTGGCGTGGTTGACCTTAGGTTTAAGGTAAGGTTCATTTGGCTGAGCTTTTGGGAGGGGAATGTTTGGTTTTTGCATTTGGGTGTAGGCCCCTTCTCCGTATTGGGTTGATGATCTGAAGAACCTGGGCTCGCCTTCCTCTTCATGCTTATTTTGGGCCTTTCTTTTGTGGGCTGCCCGATTGTTGATTAATTTTCCATATGTGTAGTGTTTGTTTTCGTGCATTGGATTGGGCTCATGTCCTGCAGTGGGTTAGCTTTAGAAGCGTACCAGAATGTTTGAGTTTCAAGGAACTTACCAGAGATGGCGTCGAACATTCGGACTTGGATGTCGTCCGGTAGAGGTGTTTACTTACCTTTTCTGCTCTGATTCGTTGTTGATCATTGCTGGGTAGGGGGGTCCCTATTTACGTCTTCTTGGAAAGGAAACAATATTCCATTTCTTTTCTTCTTCACCATCTGGTTTTGAATTAGATTCGTCATTTGGCTTTGAATTTGAGCATTCTGGGTTGTCTTGTGATGTTGTTGTTTGGGTTTGTTTAAGCCTGTGGGAGCATCCTTTCACTGTGTGACCTATCATTCCACATCCAATGCACAGGACATTCTCACCTTCGTAGACCACTAATTGTTTATGGTCTCCTATAGTAACAGATGTTGCAACCAGCGATTCCAGAAGTACCCGAATGCATATTCTGGCATATCTACCTCTCAGGGTTGCAAAGGCGCTCGTAACATATCTACCTCCCGAGTTTTCTGCCTACTTTTTCTAGGTTATCTTTGTCATAGAATTCGGTGGGTAGTTAGGGGAGACATACCCAAATCACAATGAGGGAGAGGGTTGCTTCCTGTGAGACAAACTTTGGTTCCCACCGTCTGATGGAGAGGAAGCTTCCAGAAATGAATCATGGCCCCTGTTGGATAGCTTTTGCCAAGTTTTTCTCCTTACTAAATTTGACTATGAAGAAATCCCACCCTAAGTCAATTAAAATTAACTGTTCGGTTGGGTTCCGTAGTTCAATTAATTTGGATAAGAGAAGATAGTGTGGCATACGCCGTCCAAAGAGCTTAATAATGACCGAATAATGCCATGGTTCGTATAATCTGTTTTTATCTTTCTGGGAGAGTAGGATTGGGCCTGTTGTTTCCTTACCTTTTTGTTGGATTATTGGGTTTTCAATCTCAGAAACAAAGTATTCTACTTGTGAGGTATCTTGTTTATCTAGGAGTATTTCTTTGTATGAATGTAGTTGGGGAGTGTCCTCCATTTTGTTGGTATACGGTGATTCCGGTGGTTTGTTTGGTATTTTGGGTGGGTTGTCCATTGGATTGTTCTAGTGATGGATGAGAGTTTCTCTCTCTTCTAATAGCTCCTTAGGGCTAAAGGAGTTGTATGTTGAATAAGCAGGAGAGATGTTCTTGGTTTGGATGCAGCTGCTTCAGAGAGAAAAGGTAGTAGACAAATTTGTTAGTCTAAACAGATTCTTGACAAATTATGTGCATAAACCATCAATTATTATGCAAAAATTAAGATACTAAAATAATGCTGATTTTACAAGTAATACTCAAACCTTTTTGTCTTAATTTATATGGCACATAATCTTTTTTAGTGTACTCTAAAAAGAATATTATTTATAATTATATAAATGTTTAAGACTTATTTTAAATATAAATTTAAATAGTTTCTTTTTAGTGGGCGTTTGGATATAGGAATTATAAAATTTCAGAAAAATATAAAAACAAATTCAATTAAAAATGGTATTTAAAAATTAAAGTTATGTTAGGATATAAATACAATTCTGGTTTGTTTTTAAGTTTTTGTGAATGATGTGAAATGAAAATTTTGAAAATAGTTTTTTGGAGTTTTTTAAAGTTTCAAAAAAATTCGAAATTCATTTTCATGTGAAAAGTTAAAAATTTATGGCCAAATATTGATTTCGAAAAAAAGTAAAAAAAATTCGGAAAAGGTGAAAAAAACTTATGGCCAAACGGGCCCTTAAGTTTGTGCCCAATCAAAGAATGACACATAGTTTTTTCGGAAAATAAATTGAAAAGCTGAGGGATACGTGGATAAGCTTGAACAGAAAACCGGTTGGACCGGTAATTAGGGCAGATAAGAAAGCCGGCGCTATAAAAGATAAGAAAATAAGAGTAAAGCGGTTAGGGCGTAAACGAAGAAACGAAGCCGGAGAAGAGGGCTCTTCTTTTCGTGGAGAAGAACAATAATAGGAGTATTATCTTATCCTTATTCTTACCAAAGGTATTATTATGCTAATTACATCCTTTTATTCTCAGATCTAATCGATTTTACCCTAAGTTTTTTCATTTGTAAGCTTAATTTCTTCTTCCTCGTTATAATTTGGACAATTTGTGTTTGGCTTTTAAATATTTGTTTACGATTTGTGAATTATAGATGGATCGGTACCAAAAAGTGGAGAAACCAAGGGCAGAAACACACATTGACGAGAATGAGATTCGGATTACCAGTCAGGGTCGCATGCGCAGCTATATCACCTATGCTATGACCCTGCTTCAGGTGAGTTTTTTCTTAATTTTTTTTTATTTTTTTTAATGATTTGCTGTTTGTTTATCTATTTTACTGATTCAATCCCGTTTAATAATTTCTTAGACCCAGTAAATACTGATGTGTGTGTTTTATTATTAGTAATAGTAGAAGGAAGTTTTAAAGTCATGATGGAAAATGTTGTTTAATGGATTCTAATATATGAAAATTGTTAAATTTGCATTGAAATGGATTGGTGCCAATCGTTTTGAGATGTCCTAAGATGCTAATGTGTAATTCTTAGAAGTGTTTGTTTTGTTATTATGCTTCTGTTGCATTAGCTTGCATTGAGAAGACGGTGTAATTTGTTGCATTAGCTTCGCTTGTACTGCCGCTTGCAACACTTATTTTCCTGGTTGATGTGTTTGCTTTTGTGTAAATTTCAGTTTTGTTTTGTTATGTGCTTGTTTATCTATTCTACTGCCTCCATCCTGTTATATATTGTGCTTCGTTAAATTTGGCTTATATAATTTATTGGTAATACTGTAATAGTAGAAGGAAATATTGAAGTTATGATGGAATAAAATTTTAGTTGATTGAAAGCACCTCATCAAAAATTAAAATTTGCATAGTTTGTAGGATTTTGTATAGTTAAAATTATGAAATTTGTATAGAAAATGGATTGGGAGTTGGTCATGTTGAGAACACCTTAAATGGCAATATGTAATATTTGAAAATGTTTGTTCGTTTTATGCTTTTGAAGATGCTTAAGTTCGTTTGTGCTTGGATATAGGCAGTGGAACTGTTTGTAATCTAACTTCTTTCTTTGGTTTGAGTTCACCTTCACTTTTTTGGGTGAAAGAGTAGAAGAGTGTTAATTTGTTGCATTAGCATTGCTTATAGTGCCATTAGTAACACTTATTTTCCTGGTTGGTGTATTAGCTTTTGTATATATTTAGTTAGAGATAAATCATGTCTTATTATTATCAAAGCACTCCTGAGTTATATGCGCTCAATCTTATCAATTTGTCTAGAATTAGCTAAAAGGAAGAGTAATCATCAGCAAATAATTTCGTGCTTAATTCGGTGGAAACCAATGTTTTAAAAGGCCGGGGCGTGAGGCGAGGCGTTTTACCTCTGACGAGGCGAGGCGTAAGCCCTGAGACATGGGGCGTAAGTCCCATGAATCTTTAAATTTTACTAACAATTTTAAGATAGTATAAAATAAAAAATAATTATAAATATTACATTAAAATCGCAAAATTATAACAAATAATTCATTTAAAATACTTATAAATTATAATTCAACTATGAATAATACAAAAGGTATGACATACACCATAATATGCAAATTAGCTGCAACGTCGTTACAACTCAAACATCAAAAGTAATGTATTCGATGTGAAATCTTATATGTATCTCTTAAGGAGTAATGAATCTTGAAACAATTTCGATATCATAATTTGATTTTTTTTTAAAATACTCGTTTTATTTAATATGCTTTCTATTTGAAAGAGAATTTATATAAAAATATAATTCACAATTTAAATATGATTCTCTAGCATAATTTATTTTTAAGTTTAAACAAGTTAATAAAGTGACACATAATTCACCATACTATATCATGATAACTAATTATTTGTAAATATTTACTAGCTAATACTGAGCTATTAAATTAATAAGTATTGTATCTCATAAACATGAAAAAATAATATGTAGGAAAATAATTATAAAAAAAGTTATGGACTAATATAATAAAGACATAATAAAAGTTAATAAATAAATACTTTTAAATGAAAGATTTATTTAAAATCTACTATCATAGCAGTCTTAGTAGATAACATACAATAATTTTTATTTTAATTATGACATAAAATACTCTCAACTTAATAATTTATGATTAAGAAAAAAGTAATTTTGAATAGTCAACGATTTATTAAGAAAATGTAAGGATTTACAAGGTTAGTTACATGCAATTGCATAAAATTCTATTAGGCGAGCCCAATACGCTGTGCGTTGGGCATGTCCGGGGCGTAAGCCCCGACGGCCAAGGCGTAAGTCTCACGGAACTAAGCCCCACACATATGCCCAGGGCATTTTACGAGTGCTCTTCCCAAGGCCGAGCCTCGGGCGAGTCCCAATTCTGCCTTTTAAAACAGAGGTGGAAACTACCATTTCTTATTCTTTTTATGGAACCCCCACTCCCTTGTTGATCTTTTTGCATGATGGGGCATTGGAGATTTTAATGTCAATACTTGAAAAAAGTTTTAAAACCTAGTTATTCAGACCTTGCTTACGCCTATAATGTGCATGCATATTTTTTACCATTCTATATTTAATATTATCCTGTATGGTGTCGCTCTTGAGAACTTGATGTCCTTGTTATTTATGCAACATTTGTAGGAAAAAGGATCAGATGAGATTGTGTTCAAGGCAATGGGAAGGGCAATCAACAAGACAGTAACAATTGTGGAACTGATTAAGGTAAAATGTGAATACATCTCCTTTATTGTTCCTGTTGTTCTATGTGTTCGATTTCTGATGAATTTTGGATATTGACATGGCTTTGTGCAGAGGAGGATTGTTGGTCTTCACCAAATAACGTCTATTACATCCACTGACATTACTGATACATGGGAACCCCTTGAAGAAGGCCTCCTACCGTAAGTGCATAATTGAAGCTTTGGGAATTAGATTGTTATTTTTATTTTAAAAAAATTAAAGTTGTGGTGCCCCATCTATTGCTCTATTTCTATACATAACTTTTTTATTATTGGCTGCAGTCTCGAAACCACCAGGCATGTCTCAATGATCACAATAACTCTCTCAAAAAAGGAGCTGGATATGACTTCAGTGGGGTGAGTATTTTTTGGTCTTTTTATAGTGGAAATTTTGTCCTCAGCAACTATAGCACATCAGATTTAATATTCATTCATTTTTTGAGTCTTCTACGTAATATTTTCTATCTTACTCTGGAATGCATGCGATAGTAGATCTTCCTATTCTGAAGTACTTCGTTTGTCCTGTACTCGATATGGGGTTTAATATGTTAATTTAATTTATTATTTTGGGCACCCATGAAGTCCCATGTTTTATAGAAGATTGGGTGTCTTTCATAGAAAACTATGTCCTTTTGTAGTTTTTCTACCTTTTTGGTTTACTTATATACAGGTGTGTTTTGCCCCAAGCTGTTTACTTTATAAAAAAATTGATTTATTATTATATTACTAGTAGTAGGAGTGATATACGTGGTTGAAAAATTAGTTAAGAAAGAGAGTCAGTATTTAACGTTCCAATCTTGAAGAGGTCTACACTTGTGTACACTGCAATCATTCAAATGGTGCTCAATGTGCAAGTCTTATAGAATATGTGATCATCATGCAAGTATTATGATGATGACCACATATACTTGGAAGCTAGGACTTTGCAAAGCTTGTGGCCTCATGGTTTGCTCTCGCCTGCAGATACCAACCACCATTGCCAGCAGACCAGGTGAAAGTGTTCACAGATTTTGATTACGATGGAGGTTTGTTATATTTTTTAAAAGGATGCAAATACTGGTAATATGTAAAACAGAATGGTATTATTTGCTAATATCTGAATATTTAGAAGGATCACCTAGTGGTGGAAGAAGAGGCCGCGGTGGTAGAGGAAGGGGAAGGTCTAGAGGTTTCGCAGGTATGCATTCTTGTTTAGCTTTTTTTTTTTTTTAAATGTTCTTTTTATAAGGGCTCCACAGTTCATGTAAGACTTTCAGCTTGCTCCTGTAAACAGATGTTTTGATGCTTTTGGAGGTTGGCTTGTTCTCTTGATTGTGCGAGTGTTTCTTCTAGGATATTAAGTTGGAACGTTGGGTGAATGGCCCTCTATTTGTTCAATATTTAGATGGAATAAAAATCATTTTTAACTGTTACCTTTAAATTTTGTTTTAAAAAAAAAAGGCAGACATCACCTTTATCTAAGCTGTTCTCTTCCTTTACATAAAAGCAGACATAGAAGAACTATGCATACACGTCCTGGTAAAGGGATTCATTGCTGCGGTAGGAGGAATTGTGCATACATGTCCTGGTAAAGGGATTCATTTCTTGGGAGATAGATCGCATTTTAGAAAATCTTTCAGCCAAAGAATGAGGAACCAAGTCAATAAAGTTTAACTAGAGAAAAGGACGGAAGAAAATATTACCGGAAAGTATTCAGATCATCACTAAATGCTATAGCTAGTCTTTTTGCTCTTGCAGATGTTTTTATCAGGTTATGCTATGTATTTAATGATGTGTTGCACAAAATTCTTGAATAGTATAGGTTGAAGAAGGTAAAGATATAATTTAAAAACACCCTTCTGAAGAAGAATTTAAAGACGCATACTTTTTGTGAGAAACCATACTATCTCAGCATCACAAAAAAGAAAATGAAAAAAAGAGAACATTAAGAAAACCATATTATCTCAATTAAATTATCTTACTTTGTTGGTGAAAGAATACTATAAATTTTTATTATCACGTCCCTAGGGAGTGGCTTAGTGGTTGAAAAGTTGGTTTGACAACCTTTGGAGGCCAAGGTTCAACTCCGGGCGGGGTCGACACTAGGTGAATTCTTCCAGTTTGCCTTAGTCGAGGTTCAGACTGCTACCACGTACTATGCTGATTAAAAATAATATATATCATCAAAGCAAAATGAGATATGCCAATTCTATATATTCTTCTGCAATAATGTTCTTCATTAATGACGAATGCTAAGATCTTATGGAAATAAAGAATAAAGAAAAAGATGAATACTAAGGTCTGATAAAAAAGCCAATTGTCAACCCTGAACATCCTTTTCCCAGCAACAGCTAACATATACATACATGTATAGAAGTGTGTGTGCTTTTTGCTACGAGGTAGATTTCCATTTGAGTGAAGTTGTACGCTGAAAATTACAATTTTATAAGTTGGAATAATTCATTTTGACCGCTTCAATGAAATGTAGGCTCGTTTGAGATGGTGGTGTTAAGTGCCAACTTCAGATTTTGTCATGTCTGGACGTCCACCTGATGTTTTGAATTCTTATGCTTAAAGTCAGTGAGATTTTCATGACATATACAAGGAGTACTCTCTTCTACCATTATTAAAAAAAGAAGGAATACTCTCTTGTTTTGACCATATACATAAATGCCCCTATATGTCAGGTATTATGAAAGAGTAGAGGGTTGCTCTACTTCATAGTGTAATTGGCTGATTTTAAGAATGCGAGTAAAAATGATTACTGTTCTGTTCATGACGTTCTGGCTGCTATCACATCCAGGAAATGGCTTTATGTCGGCTGAATACGATGATGGTGGGTATGATCGCAATCGGAGCTATGGTAGGGGTAGAGGTCGAGGCAGAGGTCGTAGCTTCCGTGGCCGTGGAAGGGGAGGGTACAATGGCCCTCAGGATACCCAGCAAGATGCTGGCTTCTACAATCAAGAAGCACCCATGCAGGGCCGAGGTAGAGCTTTGCTTTCCATAGTTTATGTTCTGGGGATTATTCTGCATATTTAATTCAGTGCTGATGATCAACTCCTTACCTTGCCCTCTCAAAATTTAATATTTCATGGGTATTTTTTACCGCGTTGCATGTGGTATGCTTCATGCTGTGAACAGTTTTGTTCAGAAGCATTATAAGTTTCTTGAAAATCCACGCTGGAATGGAGTTTATGCAATGCCCGTGTTCTTTCTGTTTCGCGGTTGAAGATGCATCTCCGAATAGACGTGGACTGGACGAATAACTGCTAGTTATCAATACTTGCCTTCTGTAACTAAGGTTATTTTGTTGTTGTAGGCCGTGGACGTGGGAGGGGAACTCGTGGTAGGGGACGTGGTTTCAGAACTACTGGGCCGATCCATGGAGGTGGTGCTTAAAGGTCAAACTTGGAAGAATACAGAGATTATGTGCTATGAGTGCCTGCTCCATGTTCTATTGTTTTTTCTTTCCTCAGTTGTTACCCGTGTTAACCGTAGGTTATTGATCTGTAATCAGAGTAGACTAATTATAGATTTCACGACTGCCCGTATGTGGTGAGTTATTTTTTTTCCTTGATATCTTCTAGTATTTTCTTTCTGGTAGATTAGGTGCTTGATCAAGTGTAATTTCCTTAGTGAGCAGCACATTCTTTTATTTGTCTGTGTTTGACATGTTCAGTGTTGACCTCAATGCGTAAATTTGCCTCTGTTTTTAGTTGGCAGAATACTCAAATTACATTATGTTCTGCTGCGTCTTGTACTTCATTAGCTATTGACAGTCTTCTGCTTTTACAATGATGTTGAGTTATTAACTTATTATAGATTGCTCTATGGTTCTTAACAAACAGTGCAACATGACAAACACTGGGAGGAGTAAGGGGCTTTCTCGCCTACACGTTCTCGCGTGGTAAAAGAACTTGGATCGTCGATCTCTTCCTTAAAGATTGGGATGAACCAACGTTAGTAGATGGTAAAAAGATGGTGCGAGAGGTATCCCTCTCTTCTTTGAGCCATCCTAGGACAGAGTGGAAGCTTTGGTCTGAGGTGAAGTGGTATACATTTTCTAGCGACATAAAAATCTCTAACTAGTCTAAATTAACCTAACAAATATTGGACCAAAAGTAAATGTTGGAACGTTATTGGATGATGAAAATGTGGTGATGTAAAAACAATAATGACAATATATTAGATATAGAAAATACCGCACAAGTGGATGAAAATCTGAAAGCTTTAAAGAAGTCATACAAGTTGCTTTTGTTTTTTTACCAATTTCTCAAGGAAAGAATAATACTGGAGCCGATTCCTCCTAGAGTAGCTGTGAATACGAATAAGAGAAACTCCATTTCTGTTACTCTACGGATTGAGTTTGCTAAGAAAAAAAATCGAGTAGCTTGTGGGCCGGTCGTCATTGCAAACTAGCTGATCAGTGGGGGTAAGAGAGTGTTCCGTTGGTGTTCTCAGTCTCTGCTGCGACTACCTCTCTTCTCTTCTCTTTTAGAAAGGTAAATGACCACTAGAGAGGCAAGCGCTTTCATGGATGCGGTAAACCAATCAATCTTTTCGTTACATATCGGGGGTTTTTGAAGAAAAAGGTAGAGAAGGAAGGGTGGTTGAAGCAGGACCATAAGAAGTACCTAACGGTTTCACTGTCGTTAGATTGTGTGGCAACGTGCAGAAATGATTTTTTGGCGAGTTCGGTCAGGAGGGACAAAAGAGAGATGCTTTCTATCAGTCAAAAAAGCAGATATCGCCCCCCATGCTCCCACGGTCCGCTTACGACTGGAGTTATAAAATGATAGACCGGCCAGTCAATAGTTCTACAGCTTTTCTAATTCCTGGCAACAATTGCGGTGCCCTTTTCTTTTTCTTTATATTTTTGCCTCTTTTGTGCAAAATTGTCCCCTTCACATTCTTCTTTGATAAGAAGTCCAAGTTTGATTTTACAAGATTTTTGTAAGCTATTTGCATATTAATATATTTTTTGGAAACTGGATATATTTATCATTTCTGAAACAGATCATCAGCTATTTCAAACCTTGAACCATTCAAACTTTTTACTTGTTAAAATGTCCAAATGATTAGCATTCAACAGTGTTTTACTTGATTGGATTAGATAATACTCTTTGTTATGTCAAATATTTTTTGATAAATTAAATTTGTTTCGAAATACTTAGCGTTTTAGGAAAATGAAAAGTTATTTTTCAGTTTCTTTTCCTAAATTTGCCCTTAAATTTTTTATTAGTGAACTATTAATTTAGCGAGACATTCGAAAAGAGATACTCCCTCAGGTCCACTTTAATTGTCTTTTTGTTTATTTTTACACATATTAAAGATTTACGTTTTAACATTAATTATCAATAACATTAAGCATATTAACCTTTACTTTTCTTTAATTTGTTCACTGGAAATATAACCGATACTTCGAGACTCTTTATTACAAGGGCAACTTTGGAGGAAAAAAAGTTAATTCTTTCTTAATTTTTTAAAAAATTAAATATTGTGGATCACAAAAAGCTTGACAAATATTCTTATGATTAAGGTTCTAAATGTCTTTTTTAATAAGTAGATTGCATGCAATATATTAACTATATAATCAGTCGTTAGTTGTGATTTTATACAGCCAATGCCTCTAATATACGTGTCGACGTACTGTACTGTCATGTTTGACAATTTGTTATCAGAAACCATATGGTGCCTATTTTTCTCTAAGAAAAAGAAAAAGAAAAAGAAAAAAACCATATGGTGGGTATTTTTGTCTCAAAAAAAGAAGAAAAATAATAAACATATGGTGGGTATTGAAAAAAGCATAGGGTAGACTCTTCTATCAACTAACTGTTTGCTTGACGGTGGAGACGATGATCACATGGGTAGTTTCAAGTATTGTCAAGATTGGAAAACATTAAACACATATTTTCTTCCAAAAATATTATTTTTCTATTATTAAAGTCTAAAGACAAAATATAAAGATATATTTCTACTTTCTCTCGATACACGCCGTAATTAAAGGCATAATTTGGTGTAAATGAGGAAAGACTTGTGATCAACCAACCTTATTGACCAAAAAATCAAATTTAATCTAATTACATTTAATTTTTTTTTGTTTCTTTTGTATATACGAAATGGTGATAAATGGAATGCTTTCACACTTGTGGTACAAAGGATTGTGCCAACAACTTTATCCAGCTGGATTTCAACATTTTCTTGAATGGTAGTAAAAGCGCTGGTTTTTCGATCAGGTTTTGAATAACTTTTTAGTTATAATGCTATTTCTAAAATGACTACTAAGATTATTTACTCGATTTTTTTGGTGATCAAAATATATTGTCTGTCTATCGTAGCAAAGTCGTTTCTTGTGTAAAACGAGTAATTGACATTATTTATTATGTTACGCACACTAAAATTTCACGAGAAACACTTAAAAGTACCAAGCAAAGCTTGGAAATGGCTTATGACAATTTAATATTTACATCAAATCATATTAATTAGCATAAAAGTAATTAAAAGAAATAAAAAACAAAAAAAGAGGAACCCCTCTTTATACTATATCTCAAAGATGGATTTACACCGATCTTACCGGCCTAGATGGGCAGATTTGCAGGAAATGTTATCAAGATAGATCTTAGTATAATTGTCGTTAAGTTATAAAATATAGGTAATATTTTAAAACAAAAAGGAATTAGCACCTAGGTACAAAGCATAATACAGAATCATTAATATTTAATTGGACCACAAAGACAAGTAAAATAGTAAATAAAAAAGGTTTTAAAACACAAACATGTGCATTACACATGAGAATGATGGGACAGATGCATGTAATGTCAAAGCAAGGCCATGTGAGATAAAATTGACGTGAAATATTATTATATTTCCTATGAAGAACATTTAATAAATTAGTTATTTGTCGCATAAACAAACAAGAAAATACTTTGGAAAAATATGAGAAAATTGAGATTGGGATTTTGATCTATACTGATTCTCTGTTGGGAAAACCATGTGGTTCAGAACATAGGTTTCATATACTGAACATGGGAATAATTGAATAAGGTCCAGACATTTTTCAGATTTCTGCAGAGAAATTACAATTTGGGAAATTTCATTATAAGTCCCTGATATATCAACGAATTTTAATTTTAATTTTAATTCTTATAAAATTTTGCAAAGTATACTTAACATTCAATTAATTAAAAATGTGTAATTTTGATTCGCTTGCATGTGAATCTTTACACATTTAACGAATTATTAACAATTTAATCATTTTATTACCAATTATTATATTAAATTAATACTGCTACTCCATATTTGAAAGTAATAAAATACTAAATATAATCTCGATATAACATTTTTTCCATGTAAGGGGTCCATAAACATACATTTTAATTAATTCAATATTAATATGCTTAGTGAAATATCATAAGGACCAAAATCAAAATTTATCAGTTATTGAGGGGTTAAAATTGTAATTATCTTTTACAACATTAAAATAAATGGTGTCCTTTTTTTCTTCCCACCCTAGTTGCAGTAATCACATGTGAGGTAGTTGTATTAAATAGCCAAAACCCCCTATATAAGTAGCAGCTACTTTTCTTGGCTAAGCCATTATTTGTACACAAGTGATCCCAATTCTAATTCCTCAATCTTTCTTTCTCCACAAAAATCTCAATATTTCTTCTTCTTCTTCTTCTGTTGCTTTGCTTTAACAAAAGAAAATGGCCAACATTGGCATTTTAGCATTGGGTGTCATATTTGCATTTTGTAACCATTTTTTCAGTGCAAATTGTTTCTCTGCTTCTGGATGGCAGAGTGCTCATGCCACTTTTTATGGTGGATCTGATGCTTCTGGCACTATGGGTAAGCACAACATTTTATGTTCGATATATATTTTGTCTGTTTCATTTTATACTACACTTTTTCATTTTTAGTCTGTTCGAAAAAAAAAATTATTTTTAAAAGCCTTTTAACTTCAAATTGTGTTTTATTCGTAATTTCATGCTCGTATAATTATAGAAATGTCATAACATATTTAAAATTACAAGTTCAAAACATACTTTTGGTATGTGATAAGAACCTTGTCGAATATTGCCATATAATATGAAATGAGGGAAAAGTAAAAATGAGCTGAATCTTGATAATAAAGAAATGATATGCAGTCAAACTTTTCAATAACAATCAGTGGCGAAGCCATGTGGTTATAACCACCTTCGTAGAAAAATTACATTGTGTACATAGGTAAAATATTATGTTTTAGAGGTATATAACACATATTAAACACCCTTTGTCGGAAACTTTTTCACTTCTTTTAAATTTGAACATCATTGGATAAATCTCTAGCTTCGCCAATGATATCAACCTTGTTTTATTCCAAAAAAAATTTGGCTGTTTTTGTAAAATGTTGGTATAAAGAACATATATTATAACATAACATAAAAAATTAGTTCAAAAAAAAACCTTAGCTGTTATAAAGATGTTGATTGTGTTTTTGTTTCTTATGTGAGACAGGGGGTGCTTGTGGATATGGAAATTTGTATTCAACAGGGTATGGTACAAACACTGCTGCATTAAGTACTGCATTGTTCAACGATGGAGGATCCTGTGGCCAATGTTACAAGATCATGTGTGATTACAATCAAGATCCTAAATGGTGCAGAAAAGGAACATATGTTACAATTACAGCCACAAATTTTTGTCCACCAAATTATGCTCTTCCTAGCAACAATGGTGGATGGTGCAATCCTCCTCGACCACATTTTGACATGGCTCAACCTGCTTGGGAAAACATTGGCATTTACAGAGGTGGTATTGTTCCTGTCCTCTATCAAAGGTACTTTACTTCTCTCATTGTAATTTAAGAGCGTCGAAGGAGAGCCTTGGCGTAATTAGTAAAGTTGCTGCCATGTGATCAGTAGGTTACGATTTCGAGTCGTGAAAATAATCTCTCGTAGAAATGTAGGATAAGACTGCATATAATAGGTCCTTGTGATCCGGCCCTTCCCCGAATCTCATCCACAACCAAAACTTACAGAGGAACAATACCACCTCTGTAATTGAGTTAGGCATATATTCATTGCCGGGTAAATTTGGATACAAGTTAGACCATTTAATAGATTGGACCAATATGGACAGTGTATATAACCAAAATCAACTTGTTTAGTTGTTTGGGACTGATGTGTAATTATTGTTTTTACATAACCCAAATCGACAGATAAAGAAACTTATTAAAACATATAAATATTTTTTTTTTAGGTTTGGTTGGTTAGATATTGTTATGATAATAAATGAAAAGTGCTTTTATTAGCATGATTTGGTAGTTACCTATATTGTTTAGCTCAAATTAATCTGCCTATCTGGAAGCAATAAGTTTTGGGTAGATTATGAAGCAATAGGTCCCCTTTGGCCATAAATTTTCTTTTCACTTTTTTCCAAAAATATTTTACCTTTTGTTCAAAATTAGTGTTTGGCCATAAAAATTTTAATTTTCACTCGAAGATAAATTTTGGAATTTTTTAAAAATTTAAAAAACTCCACACACAACTCTAATTTTTAAATAACATTTTCACTTGATTTTTTTTTTTTTACTTTTTTTTTCGAATATTACAATTCTTATGTTCAAACGTCCACAAAATTTATTTCAACCTGACCATTTCATGCCCCTAAGTCTGTTCAAATTACAACAATAACAAATTCAGAATAATCTCACAAGTGAGTATGGGAAGGTAGTATGTATGCAGATCGTACCCCTACAACAAGATAGAGCTGTTATTTTCGATAAATTTAGGAATTCAAATGCATTTTGACTTGAAAATTTGGGTGTTTTTTCAGGATTCCTTGCGTGAAAAAAGGTGGAGTTAGATTTACAATTAATGGAAGGAACTATTTTGAGCTATTGATGATAAGCAATGTAGGAGGGGCTGGATCTGTACAATCTGTTCAAATTAAAGGCTCAAAAACAAACTGGATGACAATGTCTAGAAATTGGGGGGCCAATTGGCAATCCAATGCATATCTCAATGGCCAACCCTTGTCTTTTAAGGTCACTACTACCGACGGTGTCACCAAAACATTCTTAAATGTTGTCTCTTCCAACTGGCAATTTGGGCAGACATATTCAACCTCTATTAATTTCTAATTAAAGAAACTTTGAAAGTACAGGATTTAGAGTTTGTGAGTTCATACGTCATAGGCAGCGGCGTGCTTACTCTTTTGCTATAAGCAGCCCGCCCTCCCCCCTCCCCCTACATGGATGGTGAATTTTTCAATTTTTTTATTTAATCATCTGATATTCGAAACACACTGGCCAGACTAATGGCTAAGGTTCGATAGAATGGTGATGGTTAAGTAAGTTATGAACTCTAGTCCAAAGCTGCTGAAAACATAAATATGTTAGAAAATTATTGTGTGTATTTATACTAGTTTGAAATTTGCATTTTTATTGTGGTATCAAAGGATCAATAATACACTTTTGTCTTTGATGCAAATGTTGTAACTGCATCAATCATACTTTCTAATTTTTTTGTTTTTTCTTTGTAAGCTTGTAATATGGTCATTTTCAATGTTATATTATACTACATATTTTTGTTATCTTGTATCAAATGTTTGTCTTTTTTTGCTGCTAAATTAGTTCGTAAATAATTAAAGTAAACCTGGTTAAATTATATATAAATTCTCATTCTTGTGTAAGTTAATAATTTTTATAAAGCCGATTAATAAAGATTAAACTTCATTATGTGGACTTACAAGCAGTTGGAACTTGGAATTTTCTGTTTATAACTATGCCCTACGTTTTTTTCTATTTCAACCCTATTAATCAACGTGATAATAGATTCATCTTTAAAGTAAGTGAGCCAATATTAAATTATTAATCATTTGCGTGTTTTTAAGACAAGAGGGGTTGCTTTGATGGTAAGCAAACTCCCCTTCCAATCATTTGTTGTTGTTGCGTGTTTTTGTTTAACCCTATTCACTATTGCGACAATAGCAAATCCTATTTAAAGTACACGAGAGATTGGTCCTTTTCTGGTTTTGATTCAACCCTATCTTTCAATAAAACAAGAGTTTAAGTTATATACATCGTTAGTATAAGTAATTTTTACGTCATCAGATCACTTGAATAAGTTCAGTATACAGGTTAAATCTTTGTTTGTTCATACATAAGATAAGAGTAATTTCATTTCTCAACACTGAATATTCAATGAAATCAAAGGAAAAAATATGGATTTATTTCCGCTGGCTGCATAGTACAATTAAATAATACGGATACAAGAGACACCATGCGCTAATAAATCCTCTCACAAAATCTTCTCAAACTATACAAACACACACTTCGAGTTTGTTTCTTGTTAACTTTAATCCATGGACTTCTTAAAATATTATTAACCCCCCAAAAGAATCAAAAGAAAGACAGCCAGCACAAGTCAAAAGAGAAATTAAATTTAGGAAGATTTTCGTTACTATAAGACTATTAAAGAGATAATAATACAAAAGATTGAGATCAGTTAATGATTTGCAAGTATGGCAGTAATATATTTTTATATATAGCAGATTCCAGTCAATTTAAATATCGTAGTAAATTTCCATCAATAATCAAGCTACAAGTAAATATGCTCCTAGAACTTTTTAATATCTTTCCAAAATTTCCTCTTGAAACCAGTTCATTCCCTAACATATTTAAATGGTAATATCTTTTCCTTTTTTTACGTCGGAAACTAACTAATTTCATGATTTTCTACTTTCCATACATGGACATTTTAAGCCTAATATTACTAATATTTTTTTAAAAAAATCCTTAATTTGGGGAATCTGTTTATGTTTTAAATCTGTGCATATCTTTCAAATATGCTAAAATTGTAATTTTTTTGTTATTTATGAAATAAGAAAAGAGTGATGTATTAGTGGCAATAAAATTTAACAAGTGATCACTCGTACAAAAAATTCTTAAATTAATGATTAATTTTAATTTTTGCTATTTACCTGAAAGTGCAACTAAATTATCCAAAGAAAGGCCTCTTTGGAAGAAGCTTTGTTGCATTTGAGAGATGTTGAAAGTCGGAGCTTACTAGCCATAGAGATACGTCCATCTTTGAGAAAATGATTTCCCTCAAAATTTTAATAGTCCATGTTTTTCCCTATTGGCATGAAATGTTCCTTCGGCCAAAATATATTATATTTAATAGCCCGAAATATCTATTTTGTATATTTTTTATACAGTGACAGTTTAGTTTATATAATTTTTGTATAGTGACCGTCTATTTTTATATATTTTGTATAATGACGATCTATTTAGTATATTTTTTATATAGTTACAGTCTATTCTGTATATATTTTGTATAGTGACAGTCTATTGTATATAAATTATATAGTAACAATCTATTTTGTATATTTTTGGTATAGTGTCAGTCTATTTTTATAGGAAAATTTGGTAAGGTAAAATAAAATTTTGTATGAAATAAGAATGGACGTGGCAGAATAAAAAAAGTTTTGGCCTGAAAAGAAGTGCTGAGAGTTTGCATTGTTGATTTTTACGACAATTTCTTTTTCTCTTTGGTGAATAATTTGTTTCCAGAAGAAGATACGAGAGCGAAGATTGGTAGAGCTGTAGTGAACGAGATAAATTGAAAGAAGAGGAAAGAATGCAAGAAAAATTTGAAATTTGGTGACTAGGGAGGACGGGGCGGCACAAATATGCTGGTTAACATATTTTATTTATTTTTGGCTACAAATTGTAATATGCAACTGTAGGCTAGGCGGTTATTTATAATTTTTGCCGAGCGGCTAACTTTGTCAAAAGCTTTTCATCTTTTCTATCTTTGGGCACAACCCAAGTAGGTCCTTTAGACTAAAATTATTGAGAAATTGACATTGGGTAACAACATACAAGAGGAATTGATAAATTCTTGGCCATAAATTATTTTGGAAAAGCCAGCCCCCCAAAAATTGGCATTGTATAGCCAAATTTTAAAAAACGTACTTCCTATTTATTCTCTCTCACACACACACTATAACCCCCCCCCCCTCTCTCTTTATAACCTATGTATCTTTATCTTTTTCCTCTTTCTCTCTTTATATTTCTTCTTCTATCTCTCTCATGGTTCAGCAAAAATTACTGTAAATTATATACAAAAAAAATCAGTGGGATAAAAGGTAAGGTTGATCTTACATCAGAGAAAATTATAACCAAAAACTAAGAGAGAAAATAGAAAAAATAGAGTTCAGTTTTTTTTTTGGGTTGTTGTTAGATTGAATGAGTGAGTGTAATTGAAATTGAGGTTGTCTCACCTCCTTTTTACTATCCGAGGAGGTATATAAGAGAGTTTTTTCAATTTAAGTGACATTATTCGAAATGAGATTATTTATTTATTTTTCAGAGTCGCCACTTGGAATATTTGTTATGGTGTCCCAAGTCACCGATTTATTTTAAAATCCCAACTCAAGGAAATTTCGACTTTATTTTAAATCTGCGAACCAGAAATTCTATGTAAGGAATTCTGTTAACCCGGGAGAAGGTGTTAGACATTCCCGGGTTCCGTGGTTCTAGCACGGTCGCTTAAACTATTAATAATTGGCCTATTATCTGATTTACTACATATTTTATACCTATTGTGCATTTTTAACTTTATAACCACTTTTAATGATTTTAAACGCTTTTAGGATTTATAGAATTCTTTCTTGAACAAGTTACGATTGTCGTACGCTTGTTTGTTTTGGAACACACCGCGAACCACGCTACATGAAATGCACCCGCGATTCACGACATGTTTATTTTATTAAACTTCGAAGTTGTTATAATCGGGTTATATGAATGCACCCCCAAATTTGGGAATTAGGTATCATGCCTATGCCACGGGCACCGTACCCATACTCACGATGGTTTGCTATAAAACGCGCATAAAGCAAACTACGAATGTTCAAAGTATTTATACACTAGTTTGAGATTATTGTGAGGGCCATGGGTTATGGATTTTTATTTGTGTATGGCACGCCTCAATTTATTTTGAAAGATTTTACTCAATTAAAGCAATCTATGGATGCTCATTATTATTCTTTCTAAGTCTACTTTTTTTTTTTATTCTTCACTAATAGAACATTTAGAACGGGGAAAATCTATAAACAAATCAAGTACAATTACTTAATAGACAGATGCTTATACAAATCAAGTTTATATCTAAACCATCAGATTATTTAAGCATGCTTATATATTCAATTTCTGCTTTGCGGACAGGAGTTCAAGTAATCATTTGGTATTTCATCATCACCTTGGATGAAGCTATGTACAAAACCATCTTTACTTTACTATATGCAATTCAATCTGCCTTGAATTCCTGGTTGTATTATGGGGCGAAGGATGATACTCTCAGTCCTCAGATAGTTCAGTAGCCTCTAATTTCAAGACACAACAGTAGTGCAGCACAGGTGCAAAACGAAAGACAAAAAAAATACTCTGATGACTCAACTTTCTGGAGAACTAATGTGCCTTGCTCTGTATAGAAATCATTTCTGATAAATTATCCAGTTGGTCATACTAATCAAGGAAAAGACTTGAGAAAGCGAGAACAAATAGAAAAATCTATAAGCCAAAACTCACACACATGTTATAAAATTCAGAAAAAAACATCAGACAAAAGCAGATTAATTTTGACAGTAATAGCTATTTTAATCACAAGCTATTACATTGAATTAGACTAATGAAAGTATTCTAGCTGGCAGAGGTCTTTTAATCCCACTTTTGTAATAAATTAAAACAATATCTCTTGCAATTGGGTTTCAACTTCAAACATCTAATATCAGCACAAACATGCCACAATTGGATCGGTTTATCCACATAAATTACAATAAAAGAAAGAATGAATTTGGACATTCAATGGGACTATGAAAGATTAACCAGAATATGCCACATTTCATCATCTCAAGACAACAAATAATCATTATCAACTTTTATACCTTTCAAAGATTTACAAAAAAAGAGAGCAGTAGGCATAAATACCTCGATAGCTACAAAACTTGCAAAAACGTGAGGAGCTCAGCATCATGAATCCGCCAGAAAATCAGCAACAACAAATCAACAAATTTGAACCTCTACAACTTGTGAAAATCCAAAAAAAAAAAAGGAATTCATCTTTGAAATCGTATTTCTTCAAATCTTTATCGAAAAATCTAGTTTTCTTTCTATTATTTCTAACTTTTGATTTTTAGATCTTCAGCTAAAAAGACAACACTGTTTCAACTGGGTTTGGGCGGTAATTTTCGGCAGTTTGTTTGAAGGGGAGTGACCGATTTTTGTCCCTCTCGGTTGCTGCTCGCTTTGAGAGCTGAAATAACAGCTTTTCACGACTGAAACGAGTTGGGATGGGAGATAAAGGAGGAGATGGCTGCTTTTTGCTGAAGAAGAACAGAGCTCTTTGAACGCCGTTGCTCGTTTTTGTCGAAGAGATGGTCTCTTTCTCTGTTGAAAATGAGAGATGGTGAGTGTAAGCACGTGATTTTTGCCCTATATGAGAATTACTCCCAAAAAATTCAAAAATAAAGTAATTTTTCTTGGTGTGCAATTTTGTGATATTTTGAATAATTATTTGTATTTATCTGTGCATGTTTATTTGCTAAATTAATAAAAAATACAAAAATATGTCGCATTTTGCATATAGGATTTAATTCTACAATTGTTAGTAATTAAATTTGTTTTACAAAAATTAAAAATTACAAAAATAGGCATCGTTTGCATTTTTAGCATTTAATGTCCAAATATACAATTTTATGTTTAATTAATACTTAATTGTGCGTTAATTGTTATTGGGAGTTAATTTGCGATTTTATAACTTAATTTAGTTCTTAATAATAGTTTAAGTATTTTTATAATTTAGTTTTTAGAAAAAATAAAAGAAGAAAAGAGAGCGAAAATATAAAGAAAGTCGGAATTAGGCCTCTCCTTCAATTTCAAGCCACAGGCCCAAAAAATGGCTCAATCTTCCCTACGACCCAGTCCATTTCGAACTGGGTCGACCCAGTCCATAACCCAAAAGACCCAATACCCCTATCTTGCATTTCAAAGACACAAAACAAAACAAAACAAAAACAAAAAAAAAAAACCCAAAAACCCTAAAAATGACCTAAGTCATCCGCCCCCCCTATCATTCTTCTTCTTCTTTTCTTCTTTCTTCTCCAAAGTTTCTCAAGCTCCCATGGCTTCCCCCCCCCCCCCTCAAGCTCATCCATGGCTTTTCATTGTCACCCTGCACACACTTACATACCTCGTCCCATCTCCAAGCAACCATAGAAGCTGCCCAAAGCTCCTTCATCTTCGTCATACAAACAACGCCCCTCCCCGTCCGCCATTGAAGAGCAACATTGTTGCTGCATTTTGCTCGACGAACAGCTCAAACCTTACGTCCAAACATGCCCATCGCAACTGCTTCCTCGTCATGACTGCCTCGTCCAGCTCGAGATTGTTTCAGCTGCGTTGATGCCGCCCGTTTCTGCCCCCGCTGCTTCTGCCGATGTTCCTTCTTCTCCCTGTTGTCCCCGTCGACAGACAACTGCTAGCTGGGTCGTCGTTGTTGCTGCCGGCGCTGCTGCTTCACGATTCCATGCTTCGGCTCTTGCTTCGTCTTCTTCGTTATGTCAAAGTTTCGTTGGTTTCATTTAGAGTTCATTCAATGTTCGTCGTTGATTCATTTCCGGTACACAACT
>NC_134091.1:3857823-3862823 GCF_000715075.1 Nicotiana tabacum
GAACAATTCAAAATAACGCATAGGAATTCCACTCCTTATCGGCCCAAAGCCAACGACGCTGTTGAAGCAGCGAACAAAAACATCAAAAAGATTTTGAGGAAGACAACCCAGAGTTCCAGACAATGGCATGAGCAGTTACCTTTCGCCCTACTTGGATATCGCACTACAGTACGCACCTCAGTAGGGGCAACCCCATACTTGTTGGTTTACGGGACCGAGGCTGTAATACCGGCAGAGGTAGAAATCCCTTCTCTCCGGATCATTGTTGAAGCTGAAATTGAAGACAGTGATTGGGTCAAAACTCGTTTGGAACAATTAATGCTGATTGATGAAAAGCGAATGGCTGCGGTTTGTCACGGGCAATTGTACCAACAAAGAATGGCTCGTGCTTACAACAAGAAAGTGCGACCCAGGAATTTTGAAGTAGGTCAACTGGTGTTAAGGCGCATTCTTCCACATCACCAGGAAGCGAAAGGAAAATTTGCTCCTAATTGGAAAGGTCCATACATCATCAGGAAGATATTGCCCAGGGGAGCATTATATCTAGGTGATATTGAAGGAAACGATCCCGACACAGCCGTGAATGCGGATGCAGTAAAAAGATACTATGTTTGAACTTGCTCTGACGATGTTTTTGCACAGTTGAGAGGACGAAGGCTTTCATTCCCGCTACCCAAACACTCAAATCCTTTGCTAATCTTTTGAGCCATTTACCTTTCTTTCATTACCCTCTTTGAAACCCTGAAGTGAAGTTCTAAAAAAAAAAAAACCAAAATTTTTTGAACTACGTTTGACTTGATTCCGAAAGGATACGTAGGCAACCTCTCTATGGGGTTCAGTCACACCAAAACCAAAATATAATTCTCCCCAAAAAATTTAAACTGGGGCAGACATTATAATAATTCGGCGATAATCCCGCCTGGACGGTTCCAAAGTTGTAATTCGATCCAAGTTCTTTTGACCCCAAACCTGTTGCAAGTCTTTCTGATCAATCGGCAAAAGTTTCTTCAAAATCAAAGGACGCAATTGCTCAGATCCGACGCAGTCAGGATGAGAGAATCAAAATGAGAGAGTTTTATTGGTGAAAACCTATGGGCACCATAAGGCGATGGATGAGAGAATCAAAATGAGAGAGTCTTATTGGTGAAAACCTATGGGCACCATAAGGCGATGGCGAGCAGAGAAATCAAAATGAGAGAGTCTTGTTAGTGAAAACTCATGACGAGCACTATAAGGCGACGGTAAGAAGAGAAATGAGAGAGGTCGGCTAGCGAAAACTCGCAAAGAGCGCTGTCGGCCGAAAGAGGATTTCACCACAGAAGGTTCTGACAAGGTTCCCTGGTTTGGAAACATAGATCCGTTTGGTTCGCCATGTAGGTTCGTGAGAGTCAGGCATCCAGTCCAAAAAGCAGGTTATGTCAATTTAAAGCCAGCATGTGCCAAGATAAGTCTTTCTTTTCCCAAAAAAAAAGACGCTTCTCTTTTTAAATTCATTTTTTCTCGTTCTTTGTTTACTTTTTTTGGATTCCTTTTCGGTTTAACCCTAAGCCCCAAAACATGCTAGAAAGAAAAGGTGGCAGGACCGGTTTCACAGGGCTCTGTTTGGCAAAGAGGTGGAGAACATACCCGGCCTCAGTGATGCGTCAGTCCAATCCCGACTGATCATGGCGTTTGATTACCTCAAAATCCCCAAGTAGAGTGAGACGGAAGAAACAGAGCCGTACACGCACAAATCAGCGTGAAATCCTGAAATATTGAGTCTTATCAGTTTGAAAGGAGGTTGCCTTGGAAGCCAATCAATGACGAATTTTCTCAAACAGAAATGAAGCTTGGGACCAAGAAAAACAATGAAGGCCACAAAACCGACCACAATTTCAAACTGACAATTTTTCTTTGTTTAGGAAAATTGAGACAGGTGCGATCCAAAGCAACCGTGCAAAAAGCAGGTGTAGCCCAAAAAAGAAATGAAGTGCACGAGCATTGAAAGCTTTGCAACAAGAAAACGACCAAAAGGAAGTTTACCCAGAATTCTTTCATACATTTTGATAAATAAAAGGGCATAACCCAGGGACCTCTTTCCCTTTTTCGGTATAACCCGATAATTTCCCCGGCATGACCCGAGGACTTTCTCCCTTTTCCGGCATAACCCGATGACTTCCCCGGCATATCCTGAGGACTCTGTCCCTTTCCCGGCATAACCCGTGGACCTCCCTGGCATAACCCAGTGACCTCTTTCCCTTTTTCGGTATAACCCGATAATTTCCCCGGCATAACCCGAGGACTTTCTCCCTTTTCCGGCATAACCCGATGACTTCCCCGGCATAACCCGAGGACTCTATCCCTTTCCCGGCATAACCCAGTGGACCTCCCTGGCATAACCTAGGGACCTCTTTCCCTTTTTTCGGCATAACTCGATGATTCCCCTGGCATAACCCAGGAACCTCTTCGAATTTCCCGGCATAACCCGTGGACCTCCCTGGCATAACCCAGGGACCTCTTTCCTTTTTCCGGCATAACCCGATGACTTTCCCGGCATAACCCGAGGACTCTGTCCCTTTCCCGGCATAACCCGTGGACCTCCCTGGCATAACCCAGGGACCTCTTTCCCTTTTTTGGTATAACCCGATAATTTCCCTGGCATAACCCGAGGACTTTCTCCCTTTTCCGGCATAACCCGATGATTTCCCCGGCATAACCCGAGGACCCTGTCCTTTTCCCGGCATAACCCGTGGACCTCCCTGGCATAACCCAGGGACCTCTTTCCCTTTTTTCGGCATAACCCCATGATTCCCCTGGCATAACCCAGGAACCTCTTCGAATTTCCCGGCATGACCCGTGGACCTCCCTGGCATAACCCAGGGACCTTTTTCCCTTTTTCGGTATAACCCGATAATTTCCCCGGCATAACCCGATGACTTCCTCCCTTTTTCCGGCATAACCCGGCATAACCCGATGACTTCCCCGGCATAACCCATGGAACTCCCTGGCATAACCTAGGGACCTCTTTGAATTTTCCGGCATAACCCGTGGACCTCCCTGGCATAACCCAGGGACCTCTTTTCCGGCATAATCCGATGAATCTTCCCGGCATAACCCGTGGACCCTTTCCAGCATAACCTGGCAATTCTCCCAATTTAGAGCTCCGATCCTTAAGTTGAACAGGTTTCTATTTGGTCAGCATTAGGGCTCTAATTCCTGAACTGAGCGTTTTTTTTTCTGTTAGCCGACATTAGGGCTCCAATCCCTGAGTTGAGCAACCTTCCTTTAGCCAACATTAGGGATCCAATCCCTGAGTTGTGCACTTTTACCTTTTGCGACATTAGGGCTCCAATCCTTGAGTTGCGCTTTGTAGACTAGGTTTTTTTTTCAATCCCCTCATCAGTGCTGTAAATTTTCATGACAATTAACTCACGAAATTTTCCTAGTGAAACTGGGGCAGAAATTTCGTTCGTTTGTTTTGTTGTCTCAGCAGGTCTGACCCTGAGGTGCATGGATTGAGACAACCTACGGGGTGAGTCTCAATCCAGAATAAAGAAAAGAACAAAAAAAAAAGATGTTCCTACATATTGGAACAAACAAAGGGCAGGTCGCTCAAAAAAATGGATCAAATTCCCGAGCTCCGCCAATCCCGTTTCATTCAATACTGCAAAAATAAACAAACGCCTACAACTTGCGAGCATCAAGATTCGGATCGAAGTCTACAAGCAGAATTAGCTGAGACCCAAGATCAAGTTGCAAAAGAATTATAGATAGGAATCTTGTAACTAGCGGTTGACAGACATAAGTAGTTAGTTCAGTTTCAATTTCCTTTGGTTGTAATAAGGAGGTCAGTAAAGCAGTAGTGGCAACAGAAACAGCAGTAACATCACGCATTGCAATCCCATGGTAGTCTCAGCTATTAAAATTTCCCGAACTACATTGAACTGATTCCTGTTTAGCCCAGGATATGTAGGAAACCTTTGAAGCAAAGGTTCGGTCAAATCTTTTTCAAAAAATGCTTCAACGGAGTACTCGGATGGGCAAAAATCGCTCGCTTTATCTTTGCACGAAAACCCTTCTTGTCTCCGGGCAAAGAGGGGCAGCTGTAAGCACGTGATTTTTGCCCTATATGAGAATTACTCCCAAAAAATTCAAAAATAAAGTAATTTTTCTTGGTGTGCAATTTTGTGATATTTTGAATAATTATTTGTATTTATCTGTGCATGTTTATTTGCTAAATTAATAAAAAATACAAAAAATATGTCGCATTTTGCATATAGGATTTAATTCTACAATTGTTAGTAATTAAATTTGTTTTACAAAAATTAAAAATTACAAAAATAGGCATCGTTTGCATTTTTAGCATTTAATGTCCAAATATACAATTTTATGCTTAATTAATACTTAATTGTGCGTTAATTGTTATTGGGAGTTAATTTGCGCTTTTATAACTTAATTTAGTTCTTAATAATAGTTTAAATATTTTTATAATTTAGTTTTTAGAAAAAATAAAAGAAGAAAAGAGAGCGAAAATATAAAGAAAGTCAGAATTAGGCCTCTCCTTCAATTTCAAGCCACAGGCCCAAAATATGGCTCAATCTTCCCTACGACCCAGTCCATTTCGAACTGGGTCGACCCAGTCCATAACCCAAAAGACCCAATACCCCTATCTTGCATTTCAAAGACACAAAACAAAACAAAAAAAAAACCCCAAAACCCTAAAAATGACCTAAGTCATCCGCCCCCCCTATCATTCTTCTTCTTCTTTTCTTCTTTCTTCTCCAAAGTTTCTCAAGATCCCATGGCTTCCCCCCCCCCTCAAGCTCATCCATGGCTTTTCATTGTCACCCCGCACACACTTACATACCTCGTCTCGTCTCCAAGCAACCATAGAAGCTGCCCAAAGCTCCTTCATCTTTGTCAAACAAACAACGCCCCTCCCCGTCCGCCATTGAAGAGCAACGTTGTTGCTGCATTTTGCTCGACGAACAGCTCAAACCTTACGTCCAAACACGCCCATC